>NW_027552485.1:0-83515 GCF_045843805.1 Urocitellus parryii | reverse complement strand
CTTCTAGGTTAAACCGTTCCTTTGCAGTAACCGTTTTCATGTTTAGGTTTCACTCTGTTTTCTCCTATATGCATACATGTAGTTGGAACTCTAAATCAAACACGGTTTGTGCTAGCTCTTTGAAACTTGGCACAATAATGTAGTTCCAAGTTCTATTGCTATGGTTTGTGTGCTATTGAAGTAGCCCCAAGCAGAGACTGACGAGAATCCCTTTCATTGAAAGGGGTTGCCAAGCTTCCAAAAATCTACGAGTTTCCTGAAATCTCAGCAAACATTTTTTTCACCCAATCTTGATGATACTTCTATTTAATGATCAGTACACCAATCCCACTTGGCTCACCAAATTTCGTTCTTCTAGGTTAAACCGTTCCTTTGCAGTAACCGTTTTCATGTTTAGGTTTCACTCTGTTTTCTCCTATATGGATACATGTAGTTGGAACTCTAAATCAAACACGGTTTTTGCTAGCTCTTTGAAACTTGGCACAATAATGTAGTTCCAAGTTCTATCGCTATGGTTTGTGTGCTATTGAAGTAGCCCCAAGCAGAGACTGACGAGAATCAATTTCATTGAAAGGGGTTGGAGGCTTCCAAAAAACTGCGAGTTTCCTGAAATCTCAGCAAACATTTTTTCAACCAGTCTTGATGATACTTGCAGGTAGTGATCAGTACACGAATCCCACTTGGCTCACCAAATTTCGTTCTTCTAGGTTAAACCGTTCCTTTGCAGTAACCGTTTTCATGTTTAGGTTTCACTCTGTTTTCTCCTATATAGATACATGTAGTTGGAACTCTAAATCAAACACGGTTTTTGCTAGCTCTTTGAAACTTGGCACAATAATGTAGTTCCAAGTTCTATCGCTATGGTTTGTGTGCTATTGAAGTAGCCCCAAGCAGAGACTGACGAGAATCCCTTTCATAGAAAGGCGTTGCCAGGCTTCCAAAAAACTGCGAGTTTCCTGAAATCTCAGCAAACATTTTTTCACCCAGTCTTGATGATACTTCCACTTAATGATCAGTACACCAATCCCACTTGGCTCACCAAATTTCGTTCTTCTAGGTTAAACCGTTCCTTTGCAGTAATCGTTTTCACATTTAGGTTTCACTCTGTTTTCTCCTATATAGATACATGTAGTTGGAATTCTAAATCAAACACGGTTTGTGCTAGCTCTTTGAAACTTGGCACAATAATGTAGTTCCAAGTTCTATCGCTATGGTTTGTGTGCTATTGAAGTAGCCCCAAGCAGAGACTGACGAGAATCCCTTTCATTGAAAGGGGTTGCCAAGCTTCCAAAAAACTGCGAGTTTCCTGAAATCTCAGCAAACATTTTTTCACCCAATCTTGATGATACTTGCAGGTACTGATCAGTACACGAATCCCACTTGGCTCACCAAATTTCGTTCTTCTAGGTTAAACCGTTCCTTTGCAGTAACCGTTTTCATGTTTAGGTTTCACTCTGTTTTCTCCTATATGGATACATGTAGTTGGAACTCTAAATCAAACACGGTTTGTGCTAGCTCTTTGAAACTTGGCACAATAATGTAGTTCCAAGTTCTATCGCTATGGTTTGTGTGCTATTGAAGTAGCCCCAAGCAGAGACTGACGAAAATCCCTTTCCTTGAAAGGGGTTGCCAAGCTTCCAAAAAACTACGAGTTTCCTGAAATCTCAGCTAACATTTTTTGACCCAATCTTGATGATACTTCCATTTAATGATCAGTACACCAATCCACCTTGGCTCACCAAATTTCGTTCTTCTAGGTAAAACCGTTCCTTTGTAGTAACCATTTTCATGTTTAGGTTTCACTCTGTTTTCTCCTATATGGATACATGTAGTTGGAACTCTAAATCAAACACGGTTTGTGCTAGCTCTTTGAAACTTGGCACAATAATGTAGTTCCAAGTTCTATCGCTATGGTTTGTGTGCTATTGAAGTAGCCCCAAGCAGAGACTGACGAGAATCCCTTTCATTGAAAGGGCTTGCCAAGCTTCCAAAAAACTACGAGTTTCCTGAAATCTCAGCAAACATTTTTTCACCCAATCTTGATGATACTTCCATTTAATGATCAGTACACCAATCCCACTTGGCACACCAAATTTCGTTCTTCTAGGTTAAACCGTTCCTTTGCAGTAACCGTTTTCATGTTTAGGTTTCACTCTGTTTTCTCCTATATGGATACATGTAGTTGGAACTCTAAATCAAACACGGTTTGTGCTAGCTCTTTAAAACTTGGCACAATAATGTAGTTCCAAGTTCTATCGCTATGGTTTGTGTGCTATTGAAGTAGACCCAAGCAGAGACTGACGAGAATCCCTTTCATTGAAAGGGGTTGCCAAGCTTCCAAAAAACTACGAGTTTCCTGAAATATCAGCAAACGTTTTTTCACCCAATCTTGATGATACTTCCATTTAATGATCAGTACACCAATCCCACTTGGCTCACCAAATTTCGTTCTTCTAGGTTAAAACGTTCCTTTGCAGTAACCGTTTTCATGTTTAGGTTTCACTCTGTTTTCTCCTATATAGATACGTGTAGTTGGAACTCTAAATCAAACACGGTTTGTGCTAGCTCTTTGAAACTTGGCACAATAATGTAGTTCCAAGTTCTATCGCTATTGTTTGTGTGCTATTGAAGTAGCCCCAAGCAGAGACTGACGAGAATCCCTTTCATTGAAAGGGGTTGCCAAGCTTCCAAAAAACTGCGAGTTTCCTGAAACCTCAGCAAACATTTTTTCACCCAATCTTGATGATACTTGCAGGTAGTGATCAGTACACGAATCCCACTTGGCTCACCAAGTTTCGTTCTTCTAGGTTAAACCGTTCCTTTGCAGTAACCGTTTTCATTTTTAGGTTTCACTCTGTTTTCTCCTATATGGATACATGTAGTTGGAACTCTAAATCAAACACGGTTTGTGCTAGCTCTTTGAAACTTGGCACAATAATGTAGTTCCAAGTTCTATCGCTATGGTTTGTGTGCTATTGAAGTAGCCCCAAGAAGAGACTGACGAGAATCCCTTTCATTGAAAGGGGTTATCAAGCTTCCAAAAAACTACGAGTTTCCTGAAATCTCAGCTAACATTTTTTCACCCAATCTTGATGATACTTCCATTTAATGATCAGTACACCAATCCAACTTGGCTCACCAAATTTCGTTCTTCTAGGTTAAACCGTTCCTTTGCAATAACCGTTTTCATGTTTAGGTTTCACTCTGTTTTCTCCTATATGCATACATGTAGTTGGAACTCTAAATCAAACACGGTTTGTGCTAGCTCTTTGAAACTTGGCACAATAATGTAGTTCCAAGTTCTATTGCTATGGTTTGTGTGCTATTGAAGTAGCCCCAAGCAGAGACTGACGAGAATCCCTTTCATTGAAAGGGGTTGCCAAGCTTCCAAAAATCTACGAGTTTCCAGAAATCTCAGCAAACATTTTTTTCACCCAATCTTGATGATACTTCTATTTAATGATCAGTACACCAATCCCACTTGGCTCACCAAATTTCGTTCTTCTAGGTTAAACCGTTCCTTTGCAGTAACCGTTTTCATGTTTAGGTTTCACTCTGTTTTCTCCTATATGGATACATGTAGTTGGAACTCTAAATCAAACACGGTTTTTGCTAGCTCTTTGAAACTTGGCACAATAATGTAGTTCCAAGTTCTATCGCTATGGTTTGTGTGCTATTGAAGTAGCCCCAAGCAGAGACTGACGAGAATCAATTTCATTGAAAGGGGTTGGAGGCTTCCAAAAAACTGCGAGTTTCCTGAAATCTCAGCAAACATTTTTTCAACCAGTCTTGATGATACTTGCAGGTAGTGATCAGTACACGAATCCCACTTGGCTCACCAAATTTCGTTCTTCTAGGTTAAACCGTTCCTTTGCAGTAACCGTTTTCATGTTTAGGTTTCACTCTGTTTTCTCCTATATAGATACATGTAGTTGGAACTCTAAATCAAACACGGTTTTTGCTAGCTCTTTGAAACTTGGCACAATAATGTAGTTCCAAGTTCTATCGCTATGGTTTGTGTGCTATTGAAGTAGCCCCAAGCAGAGACTGACGAGAATCCCTTTCATAGAAAGGCGTTGCCAGGCTTCCAAAAAACTGCGAGTTTCCTGAAATCTCAGCAAACATTTTTTCACCCAGTCTTGATGATACTTCCACTTAATGATCAGTACACCAATCCCACTTGGCTCACCAAATTTCGTTCTTCTAGGTTAAACCGTTCCTTTGCAGTAATCGTTTTCACATTTAGGTTTCACTCTGTTTTCTCCTATATAGATACATGTAGTTGGAACTCTAAATCAAACACGGTTTGTGCTAGCTCTTTGAAACTTGGCACAATAATGTAGTTCCAAGTTCTATCGCTATGGTTTGTGTGCTATTGAAGTAGCCCCAAGCAGAGACTGACGAGAATCCCTTTCATTGAAAGGGGTTGCCAAGCTTCCAAAAAACTGCGAGTTTCCTGAAATCTCAGCAAACATTTTTTCACCCAATCTTGATGATACTTGCAGGTACTGATCAGTACACGAATCCCACTTGGCTCACCAAATTTCGTTCTTCTAGGTTAAACCGTTCCTTTGCAGTAACCGTTTTCATGTTTAGGTTTCACTCTGTTTTCTCCTATATGGATACATGTAGTTGGAACTCTAAATCAAACACGGTTTGTGCTAGCTCTTTGAAACTTGGCACAATAATGTAGTTCCAAGTTCTATCGCTATGGTTTGTGTGCTATTGAAGTAGCCCCAAGCAGAGACTGACGAAAATCCCTTTCCTTGAAAGGGGTTGCCAAGCTTCCAAAAAACTACGAGTTTCCTGAAATCTCAGCTAACATTTTTTGACCCAATCTTGATGATACTTCCATTTAATGATCAGTACACCAATCCACCTTGGCTCACCAAATTTCGTTCTTCTAGGTAAAACCGTTCCTTTGTAGTAACCATTTTCATGTTTAGGTTTCACTCTGTTTTCTCCTATATGGATACATGTAGTTGGAACTCTAAATCAAACACGGTTTGTGCTAGCTCTTTGAAACTTGGCACAATAATGTAGTTCCAAGTTCTATCGCTATGGTTTGTGTGCTATTGAAGTAGCCCCAAGCAGAGACTGACGAGAATCCCTTTCATTGAAAGGGGTTGCCAAGCTTCCAAAAAACTACGAGTTTCCTGAAATCTCAGCAAACATTTTTTCACCCAATCTTTATGATACTTGCAGGATGTGGTCAGTACACGAATCTCACTTGGCTCACTAAATTTCGTTCTTCTAGGTTTAACCGTTCCTTTGCAGTAACCGTTTTCATGTTTAGGTTTCACTCTGTTTTCTCCTATATGGATACATGTAGTTGGAACTCTAAATCAAACACGGTTTGTGCTAGCTCTTTGAAACTTGGCACAATAATGTAGTTCCAAGTTCTATCTCTATGGTTTGTGTGCTATTGAAGTAGCCCCAAGCAGAGACTGACGAGAATCCCTTTCATTGAAAGGGGTTATCAAGCTTCCAAAAAACTACGAGTTTCCTGAAATCTCAGCTAACATTTTTTCACCCAATCTTGATGATACTTCCATTTAATGATCAGTACACCCATCCCACTTGTCTCACCAAATTTCGTTCTTCTAGGTTAAACCGTTCCTTTGCAGTAATCGTTTTCATATTTAGGTTTCACTCTGTTTTCTCCTATATGGATACATGTAGTTGGAACTCTAAATCAAACACGGTTTGTGCTAGCTCTTTGAAACTTGGCACAATAATGTAGTTCCAAGTTCTATCGCTATGGTTTGTGTGCTATTGAAGAAGCCCCAAGCAGAGACTGATGAGAATCCCTTTCATAGAAAGGGGTTGCCAGGCTTCAAAAAACTGCGAGTTTCCTGAAATCTCAGCAGACATTTTTTCACCCAATCTTGATGATACTTCCATTTAATGATCAGTACACCAATCCCACTTGGCTCACCAAATTTCGTTCTTCTAGGTTAAACCGTTCCTTTGCAGTAATCGTTTTCATATTTAGGTTTCACTCTGTTTTCTCCTATATAGATACATGTAGTTGGAACTCTAAATCAAACAGTGTTTGTGCTAGCTCTTTGAAACTTGGCACAATAATGTAGTTCCAAGTTCCATCGCTATGGTTTGTGTGCTATTGAAGTAGCCCCAAGCAGAGACTGACGAGAATCCCTTTCATTGAAAGGGCTTGCCAAGCTTCCAAAAAACTACGAGTTTCCTGAAATCTCAGCAAACATTTTTTCACCCAATCTTGATGATACTTCCATTTAATGATCAGTACACCAATCCCACTTGGCACACCAAATTTCGTTCATCTAGGTTAAACCGTTCCTTTGCAGTAACCGTTTTCATGTTTAGGTTTCACTCTGTTTTCTCCTATATGGATACATGTAGTTGGAACTCTAAATCAAACACGGTTTGTGCTAGCTCTTTGAAACTTGGCACAATAATGTAGTTCCAAGTTCTATCGCTATGGTTTGTGTGCTATTGAAGTAGCCCCAAGCAGAGACTGACGAGAATCCCTTTCATTGAAAGGGGTTGCCAAGCTTCCAAAAAACTACGAGTTTCCTGAAATATCAGCAAACGTTTTTCACCCAATCTTGATGATACTTCCATTTAATGATCAGTACACCAATCCCACTTGGCTCACCAAATTTCGTTCTTCTAGGTTAAAACGTTCCTTTGCAGTAACCGTTTTCATGTTTAGGTTTCACTCTGTTTTCTCCTATATAGATACGTGTAGTTGGAACTCTAAATCAAACACGGTTTGTGCTAGCTCTTTGAAACTTGGCACAATAATGTAGTTCCAAGTTCTATCGCTATTGTTTGTGTGCTATTGAAGTAGCCCCAAGCAGAGACTGACGAGAATCCCTTTCATTGAAAGGGGTTGCCAAGCTTCCAAAAAACTGCGAGTTTCCTGAAATCTCAGCAAACATTTTTTCAGCCAATCTTGATGATACTTGCAGGTAGTGATCAGTACACGAATCCCACTTGGCTCACCAAGTTTCATTCTTCTAGGTTAAACCGTTCCTTTGCAGTAACCGTTTTCATTTTTAGGTTTCACTCTGTTTTCTCCTATATGGATACATGTAGTTGGAACTCTAAATCAAACACGGTTTGTGCTAGCTCTTTGAAACTTGGCACAATAATGTAGTTCCAAGTTCTATCGCTATGGTTTGTGTGCTATTGAAGTAACCCCAAGAAGAGACTGACGAGAATCCCTTTCATTGAAAGGGGTTATCAAGCTTCCAAAAAACTACGAGTTTCCTGAAATCTCAGCTAACATTTTTTCACCCAATCTTGATGATACTTCCATTTAATGATAAGTACACCCATCCCACTTGGCTCACCAAATTTCGTTCTTCTAGGTTAAACCGTTCCTTTGCAGTAATTGTTTTCATATTTAGGTTTAACTCTGTTTTCTCCTATATGGATACATGTAGTTGGAACTCTAAATCAAACACGGTTTGTGCTAGCTCTTTGAAACTTGGCACAATAATGTAGTTCCAAGTTCTATCGCTATGCTTTGTGTGCTATTGAAGAAGCCCCAAGCAGAGACTGACGAGAATCCCTTTCATAGAAAGGGGTTGCCAGGCTTCAAAAAACTGCGAGTTTCCTGAAATCTCAGCAGACATTTTTTCACCCAATCTTGATGATACTTCCATTTAATGATCAGTACACCAATCCCACTTGGCTCACCAAATTTCGTTCTTCTAGGTTAAACTGTTCCTTTGCAGTAATCGTTTTCATATTTAGGTTTCACTCTGTTTTCTCCTATATAGATACATGTAGTTGGAACTCTAAATCAAACACGGTTTTTGCTAGCTCTTTGAAACTTGGCACAATAATATAGTTCCAAGTTCCATCCCTATGGTTTGTGTGCTATAGAAGTAGCCCCAAGCAGAGACTGACGAGAATCCCTTTCATTGAAAGGGGTTGCCAAGCTTCCAAAAAACTACGAGTTTCCTGAAATATCAGCAAACACTTTTTCACCCAATCTTGATGATACTTCCATTTAATGATCAGTACACGAATCCCATTTGGCTCACCAAATTTCGTTCTTCTAAGTTAAACCGTTCCTTTGCAGTAACCATTTTCATGTTTAGGTTTCACTCTGTTTTCTCCTATATGGATAAATGTAGTTGGAACTCTAAATCAAACACGGTTTGTGCTAGCTCTTTGAAACTTGGCACAATAATGTAGTTCCAAGTTCTATCGCTATGGTTTGTGTGCTATTGAAGTAGCCCCAAGCAGAGACTGACGAGAATCCCTTTCATTGAAAGGGGTTGCGAAGCTTCCAAAAAACAACGAGTTTCCTGAAATATCAGCAGACATTTTTTCACCCAATCTTGATGATACTTCCATTTAATGATCAGTACACCAATCCCACTTGGCTCACCAAATTTCGTTCTTCTAGGTTAAAACGTTCCTTTGCAGTAACCGTTTTCATGTTTAGGTTTCACTCTGTTTTCTCCTATATAGATACCTGTAGTTGGAACTCTAAATCAAACACGGTTTGTGCTAGCTCTTTGAAACTTGGCACAATAATGTAGTTCCAAGTTCTATCGCTATGGTTTGTGTGCTATTGAAGTAGCCCCAAGCAGAGACTGACGAGAATCCCTTTCATTGAAAGGGGTTGCCAAGCTTCCAAAAAACTGCGAGTTTCCTGAAATCTCAGCAAATATTTTTTCACCCAATCTTGATGATACTTGCAGGTAGTGATCAGTACACGAATCCCACTTGGCTCACCAAGTTTCGTTCTTCTAGGTTAAACCGTTCCTTTGCAGTAACCGTTTTCATTTTTAGGTTTCACTCTGTTTTCTCCTATATGGATACATGTAGTTGGAACTCTAAATCAAACACGGTTTGTACTAGCTCTTTGAAACGTGGCACACTAATGTAGTTCCAAGTTCTGTCGCTATGGTTTGTGTGCTATTGAAGTAGCCCCAAGCAGAGACTGACGAGAATCCCTTTCATTGAAAGGGGTTGCCAAGCTTCCAAAAAAATACGAGTTTCCTGAAATCTCAGCAAACATTTTTTCAACCAATCTTTATGATACTTGCAGGTTGTGATCAGTACACGAATCTCACTTGGCTCACTAAATTTCGTTCTTCTAGGTTTAACCGTTCCTTTGCAGTAACCGTTTTCATGTTTAGGTTTCACTCTGTTTTCTCCTATATGGATACATGTAGTTGGAACTCTAAATCAAACACGGTTTGTGCTAGCTCTTTGAAACTTGGCACAATAATGTAGTTCCAAGTTCTATCGCTATGGTTTGTGTGCTATTGAAGTAGCCCCAAGCAGAGACTGACGAGAATCCCTTTCTTTGAAAGGGGTTGCCAAGCTTCCAAAAAACTACGAGTTTCCTGAAATCTCAGCTAACATTTTTTCACCCAACCTTGATGATACTTCTATTTAATGATCAGTACACCAATCCCACTTGGCTCACCAAATTTCGTTCTTCTAGGTTAAACCGTTCCTTTGCAGTAACCGTTTTCATGTTTAGGTTTCACTCTGTTTTCTCCTATATGGATACATGTAGTTGGAACTCTAAATCAAACACGGTTTGTGCTACCCCTTTGAAACTTGGCACAATAATGTAGTTCCAAGTTCTATCGCTATGGTTTCTGTGCTATTGAAGTAGCCCCAAGCAGAGACTGACGAGAATCCCTTTCATAGAAAGGGGTTGCCAGGCTTCAAAAAACTGCGAGTTTCCTGAAATCTCAGCAGACATTTTTTCACCCAATCTTGATGATACTTCCATTTAATGATCAGTACACCAATCCCACTTGGCACACCAAATTTCGTTCTTCTACGTTAAACCGTTCCTTTGCAGTAACCGTTTTCATGTTTAGGTTTCACTCTGTTTTCTCCTATATGGATACATGTAGTTGGAACTCTAAATCAAACACGGTTTGTGCTAGCTCTTTGAAACTTGGCACAATAATGTAGTTCCAAGTTCTATCGCTATGGTCTGTGTGCTATTGAAGTAGCCCCAAGCAGAGACTGACGAGAATCCCTTTCATTGAAAGGGGTTGCCAAGCTTCCAAAAAACTACGAGTTTCCTGAAATCTCAGCAAACATTTTTTCACCCAATCTTTATGATACTTCCATTTAATGATCAGTACACCAATCCCACTTGGCACACCAAATTTCGTTCTTCTAGGTTAAACCGTTCCTTTGCAGTAACCGTTTTCATGGTTAGGTTTCACTCTGTTTTCTCCTATATGGATACATGTAGTTGGAACTCTAAATCAAACACGGTTTGTGCTAGCTCTTTGAAACTTGGCACAATAATGTAGTTCCAAGATCTATCGCTATGGTTTGTGTGCTATTGAAGTAGCCCCAAGCAGAGACTGACGAGAATCCCTTTCATTGAAAGGGGTTGCCAAGCTTCCAAAAATCTACGAGTTTCCTGAAATCTCAGCAAACATTTTTTCACCCAATCTTGATGATACTTCCATTTAATGATCAGTACACGAATCCCACTTTGGTCACCAAATTTCGTTCTTCTAAGTTAAACCGTTCCTTTGCAGTAACCGTTTTCATGTTTAGGTTTCACTGTGTTTTCTCCTATATGGATACATGTAGTTGGAACTCTAAATCAAACACGGTTTGTGCTAGCTCTTTGAAACTTGGCACAATAATGTAGTTCCAAGTTCTATGGCTATGGTTTGTGTGCTATTGAAGTAGCCCCAAGCAGAGACTGACGAGAATCCCTTTCATTGAAAGGGGTTATCAAGCTTCCAAAAAACTATGAGTTTCCTGAAATCTCAGCTAACATTTTTTCACCCAATCTTGATGATACTTCCATTTAATGATCAGTACACCAATCCCTCTTGGCTCACCAAATTTCGTTCTTCTAGGTTAAACCGTTCCTTTGCAGTAATCGTTTTCATATTTAGGTTTCACTCTGTTTTCTCCTATATGGATACATGTAGTTGGAACTCTAAATCAAACAAGGTTTGTGCTAGCTCTTTGAAACTTGGCACAATAATGTAGTTTCAAGTTCTATCGCTAGGGTTTGTGTGCTATTGAAGTAGCCCCAAGCAGAGACTGACGAGAATCCCTTTCATTGAAAGGGGTTGCCAAGCTTCCAAAAAACTACGAGTTTTTTGAAATCTCAGCAAACATTTTTTCACCCAATCTTTAAGATACTTGCAGGTTGTGATGAGTACACGAATCTCACTTGGCTCACTAAATTTCGTTCTTCTAGTTTTAACCGTTCCTTTGCAGTAACCGTTTTCATGTTTAGGTTTCACTCTGTTTTCTCCTATATGGATACATGTAGTTGGAACTCTAAATCAAACACGGTTTGTCCTAGCTCTTTGAAACTTGGCACAATAATGTAGTTCCAAGTTCTATCGCTATGGTTTGTGTGCTATTGAAGTAGCCCCAAGCAGAGACTGACGAGAATCCCTTTCATAGAAAGGGGTTGCCATGCTTCAAAAAACTGCGAGTTTCCTGAAATCTCAGCAGACATTTTTTCACCCAATCTTGATGATACTTCCATTTAATGATCAGTACACCAATCCCACTTGGCACACCAAATTTCGTTCTTCTAGGTTAAACTGTTCCTTTGCAGTAACCGTTTTCATGTTTTGGTTTCACTCTGTTTTCTCCTATATGGATACATGTAGTTGGAACTCTAAATCAAACACGGTTTGTGCTAGCTCTTTGAAACTTGGCACAATAATGTAGTTCCAAGTTCTATCACTATGGTTTGTGTGCTATTGAAGTAGCCCCAAGCAGAGACTGACGAGAATCCCTTTCATTGAAAGGGGTTGCCAAGCTTCCAAAAAACTACGAGTTTCCTGAAATCTCAGCAAACATTTTTTCACCCAATCTTGATGATACTTGCAGGTAGTGATCAGTACACGAATCCCACTTGGCTCACCAAATTTCGTTCTTCTAGGTTAAACCGTTCCTTTGCAGTAACCGTTTTCATGTTTAGGTTTCACTCTGTTTTCTCCTATATGGATACATGTAGTTGGAACTCTAAATCAAACACGGTTTGTGCTAGCTCTTTGAAACTTGCCACAATAATGTAGGTCCAAGTTCTATCGCTATGGTTTGTGTGCTATTGAAGAAGCCCCAAGCAGAGACTGACGAGAATCCCTTTCATAGAAAGGGGTTGCCAGGCTTCAAAAAACTGCGAGTTTCCTGAAATCTCAGCAGACATTTTTTCACCCAATCTTGATGATACTTCCAGTTAATGATCAGTACACCAATCCCACTTGGCTCACCAAATTTCGTTCTTCTAGGTTAAACCGTTCCTTTGCAGTAATCGTTTTCATATTTAGGTTTCACTCTGTTTTCTCCTATATAGATACATGTAGTTGGAACTCTAAATCAAACACGGTTTGTGCTAGCTCTTTGAAACTTGGCACAATTATATAGTTCCAAGTTCCATCGCTATGGTTTGTGTGCTATTGAAGTAGCCCCAAGCAGAGACTGACGAGAATCCCTTTCATTGAAAGGGGTTGCCAAGCTTCCAAAAAACTACGAGTTTCCTGAAATCTCAGCAAACATTTTTTCACCCAATCTTGATGATACTTCCATTTAATGATCAGTACACCAATCCCACTTGGCACACCAAATTTCGTTCCTCTAGGTTAAACCGTTCCTTTGCAGTAACCGTTTTCATGTTTAGGTTTCACTCTGTTTTCTCCTATATGGATACATGTAGTTGGAACTCTAAATCAAACACGGTTTGTGCTAGCTCTTTGAAACTTGGCACAATAATGTAGTTCCAAGTTCTATCGCTATGGTTTGTGTGCTATTGAAGTAGCCCCAAGCAGAGACTGACGAGAATCCCTTTCATTGAAAGGGGTTGCCAAGCTTCCAGAAAACTACGAGTTTCCTGAAATATCAGCAAACACTTTTTCACCCAATCTTGATGATACTTCCATTTAATGATCAGTACACGAATCCCACTTGGCACACCAAATTTCGTTCTTCTAGGTTAAACCGTTCCTTTGCAGTAACCGTTTTCATGTTTAGGTTTCACTCTGTTTTCTCCTATATGGATACATGTAGTTGGAACTCTAAATCAAACACGGTTTGTGCTAGCTCTTTGAAACTTGGCACAATAATGTAGTTCCAAGTTCTATCGCTATGGTTTGTGTGCTATTGAAGTAGCCCCAAGCAGAGACTGACGAGAATCCCTTTCATTGAAAGGGGTTGCCAAGCTTCCAAAAAACTACGAGTTTCCTGAAATCTCAGCAAACATTTTTCACCCAATCTTTATGATACTTGCAGGTTGTGATCAGTACATGAATCTCACTTGGCTCACTAAATTTCGTTCTTCTAGGTTTAACCGTTCCTTTGCAGTAACCGTTTTCATGTTTAGGTTTCACTCTGTTTTCTCCTATATGGATACATGTAGTTGGAACTCTAAATCAAACACGGTTTGTGCTAGCTCTTTGAAACTTGGCACAATAATGTAGTTCCAAGTTCTATCGCTATGTTTTGTGTGCTTTTGAAGTAGCCCCAAGAAGAGACTGACGAGAATCCCTTTCATTGAAAGGGGTTGCCAAGCTTCCAAAAAACTACGAGTTTCCTGAAATCTCAGCTAACATTTTTTCACCCAATCTTGATGATACTTCCATTTAATGATCAGTACACCCATCCCACTTGGCTCACCAAATTTCGTTCTTCTAGGTTAAACCGTTCCTTTACAGTAATTGTTTTCATATTTAGGTTTCACTCTGTTTTCTCCTATATGGATACATGTAGTTGGAACTCAAACACGGTTTGTGCTAGCTCTTTGAAACTTGGCACAATAATGTAGTTCCAAGTTCTATCGCTATGGTTTGTGTGCTATTGAAGTAGCCCCAAGCAGAGACTGACGAGAATCCCTTTCATAGAAAGGGGTTGCCAGGCTTCCAAAAAACTGCGAGTTTCCTGAAATCTCAGCAAACATTTTTTCACCCAGTCTTGATGATACTTCCATTTAATGATCAGTACACCAATCCCACTTGGCTCACCAAATTTCGTTCTTCTAGGTTAAACCGTTCCTTTGCAGTAATCGTTTTCATATTTAGGTTTCACTCTGTTTTCTCCTATATAGATACATGTAGTTGGAACTCTAAATCAAACACGGTTTGTGCTAGCTCTTTGAAACTTGGCACAATAATGTAGTTCCAAGTTCTGTCGCTATGATTTGTGTGCTTTTGAAGTAGCCCCAAGCAGAGACTGACGAGAATCCCTTTCATTTAAAGGGGTTATCAAGCTTCCAAAAAACTACGAGTTTCCTGAAATCTCAGCAAACATTTTTTCACCCAATCTTGATGATACTTGCAGGTAGTGATCAGTACACGAATCCCACTTGGCTCACCAAATTTCGTTCTTCTAGGTTAAACCGTTCCTTTGCAGTAACCGTTTTCATGTTTAGGTTTCACTCTGTTTTCTCCTATATGGATACATGTAGTTGGAACTCTAAATCAAACACGGTTTGTGCTAGCTCTTTGAAACTTGGCACAATAATGTAGTACCAAGTTCTATCGCTATGGTTTGTGTGCTATTGAAGTAGCCCCAAGCAGAGACTGACGAGAATCCCTTTCATAGAATGGGGTTGCCAGGCTTCCAAAAAACTGCGAGTTTCCTGAAATCTCAGCAAACATTTTTCACCCAGTCTTGATGATACTTCCATTTAATGATCAGTACACCAATCCCACTTGGCTCACCAAATTTCGTTCTTCTAGGTTAAACCGTTCCTATGCAGTAATCGTTTTCATATTTAGGTTTCACTCTGTTTTCTCCTATATGGATACATGTAGTTGGAACTCTAAATCAAACACGGTTTGTGCTAGCTCTTTTGAAACTTGGCACAATAATGTAATTCCAAGTTCTATCGCTATGGTTTGTGTGCTATTGAAGTAGCCCCAAGCAGAGACTGACGAGAATCCCTTTCATTGAAAGGGGTTGCCAAGCTTCCAAAAAAACTACGAGTTTCCTGAAATCTCAGCAAACATTTTTTCACCCAATCTTGATGATACTTCTATTTAATGATCAGTACACCAATCCCACTTGGCTCACCATATTTCGTTCTTCTAGGTTAAACCGTTCCTTTGCAGTAACCGTTTTCATGTTTTAGGTTTCACTCTGTTTTCTCCTATGTGGATACATGTAGTTGGAACTCTAAATCAAACACGGTTTGTGCTAGCTCTTTGAAACTTGGCACAATAATGTAGTTCCAAGTTCTATGGCTATGGTTTGTGTGCCTATTGAAGTAGCCCCAAGCAGAGACTGACGAGAATCCCTTTCATTGAAAGGGGTTGCCAAGCTTCCAAAAAACTACGAGTTTCCTGAAATCTCAGCAAACATTTTTTCACCCAATCTTGATGATACTTCCATTTAATGATCAGTACACCAATCCCAATTGGCTCACCAAATTTCGTTCTTCTAGGTTAAATCGTTCCTTTGCAGTAACCGTTTTCATGTTTAGGTTTCACTCTGTTTTCTCCTATATGGATACATGTAGTTGGAAATCTAAATCAAACACGGTTTGTGCTAGCTCTTTGAAACTTGGCACAATAATGTAGTTCCAAGTTCTATCGCTACGGTTTGTGTGCTATTGAAGTAGCCCCAAGCAGAGACTGACGAGAATCCCTTCATTGAAAGGGGTTGCCAAGCTTCCAAAAAACTGCGAGTTTCCTGAAATCTCAGCAAACATTTTTTCACCCAATCTTGATGATACTTCCATTTAATGATCAGTACACCAATCCCACTTGGCTCACCAAATTTCGTTCTTCTAGATTAAATCGTTCCTTTGCAGTAACCGTTTTCATGTTTAGGTTCACTCTGTTTTCTCCTATATGGATACATGTAGTTGGAACTCTAAATCAAACACGGTTTGTGCTAGCTCTTTGAAACTTGGCACAATAATGTAGTTCCAAGTTCTATGGCTATGGTTAGGGTGCTATTGAAGTAGCCCGAAGCAGAGACTGACGAGAATCCCTTTCATTGAAAGGGGTTGCCAAGCTTCCAAAAAACTACGAGTTTCCTGAAATCTCAGCAAATATTTTTTCACCCAATCTTGATGATACTTCCATTTAATGATCAGTACACCAATCCCACTTGGCTCACCAAATTTCGTTCTTCTAGGTTAACCGTTCCTTTGCAGTAACCGTTTTCATGTTTAGGTTTCACTCTGTTTTCTCCTATATGGATACATGTAGTTGGAACTCTAAATCAAACACGGTTTGTGCTAGCTCTTTGAAACTTGGCACAATAATGTAGTTCCAAGTTCTATCGCTATGGTTTGTGTGCTATTGAAGTAGCCCCAAGCAGAGACTGACGAGAATCCCTTTCATTGAAAGGGGTTGCAAACCTTCCAAAAAACTGCGAATTTCCTGAAATCTCAGCAAACATTTTTTCACCCAATCTTGATGATACTTCTATTTAATGATCAGTACACCAATCCCACTTGGCTCACCAAATTTCGTTCTTCTAGGTTAAACCGTTCCTTTGCAGTAACCGTTTTCATGTTTAGGTTTCACTCTGTTTTCTCCTATATGGATACATGTAGTTGGAACTCTAAATCAAACACGGTTTGTGCTAGCTCTTTGAAACTTGGCACAATAATGTAGTTTCATGATCTATCGCTAGGGGTTGTGTGCTATTGAAGTATCCCCAAGCAGAGACTGACGAGAATCCCTTTCATTGAAAGGGGTTGCCAAGCTTCCAAAAAACTACGAGTTTCCAGAAATCTCAGCAAACATTTTTTCACCCAATCTTGATGATACTTCCATTTAATGATCAGTACACCAATCCCAATTGGCTCACCAAATTTCGTTCTTCTAGGTTAAACCGTTCCTTTGCAGTAACCGTTTTCATGTTTAGGTTTCACTCTGTTTTCTCCTATATGGATACATGTAGTTGGAAATCTAAATCAAACACGGTTTGTGCTAGCTCTTTGAAACTTGCACAATAATGTAGTTCCAAGTTCTATCGCTACGGTTTGTGTGCTATTGAAGTAGCCCCAAGCAGAGACTGACGAGAATCCCTTTCATTGAAAGGGGTTGCCAAGCTTCCAAAAAACTACGAGTTTCCTGAAATCTCAGCAAACATTTTTTCACCCAATCTTGATGATACTTCCATTTAATGATCAGTACACCAATCCCACTTGGCTCACCAAATTTCGTTCTTCTAGGTTAAATGTTCCTTTGCAGTAACCGTTTTCATGTTTAGGTTTCACTCTGTTTTCTCCTATATGGATACATGTAGTTGGAAATCTAAATCAAACACGGTTTGTGCTAGCTCTTTGAAACTTGGCACAATAATGTAGTTCCAAGTTCTATCGCTACGGTTTGTGTGCTATTGAAGTAGCCCCAAGCAGAGACTGACAAGAATCCCTTTCATTGAAAGGGGTTGCCAAGCTTCCAAAAAACTGCGAGTTTCCTGAAATCTCAGCAAACATTTTTTCACCCAATCTTGATGATACTTCCATTTAATGATCAGTACACCAATCCCACTTGGCTCACCAAATTTCTTTCTTCTAGGTTAAATCGTTCCTTTGCAGTAACCGTTTTCATGTTTAGGTTTCACTCTGTTTTCTCCTATATAGATACGTGTAGTTGGAACTCTAAATCAAACACGGTTTGTGCTAGCTCTTTGAAACTTGGCACAATAATGTAGTTAAAGTTCTATCGCTATGGTTTGTGTGCTATTGAAGTATCCCCAAGCAGAGAATGACGAGAATCCCTTTCATTGAAAGGGGTTGCCAAGCTTACAAAAAACTACGAGTTTCCTGAAATCTCAGCAAACATTTTTTCACCCAATCTTGATGATACTTGCAGGTAGTGATCAGTACATGAATCCCACTTGGCTCACTAAATTTCGTTCTTCTACATTAAACCGTTCCTTTGCAGTAACCCTTTTCATGTTTAGGTTTCACTCTGTTTTCTCCTATATGGATACATGTAGTTGGAACTCTAAATCAAACACGGTTTGTGCTAGCTCTTTGAAACTTGGCACAATAATGTAGTTCCATGTACTGTCGCTATGATTTGTGTGCTTTTGAAGTAGCCCCAAGCAGAGACTGACGAGAATCCCTTTCATTGAAAGGGGTTATCAAGCTTCCAAAAAACTACGAGTTTCCTGAAATCTCAGCAAACATTTTTCACCCAATCTTGATGATACTTCTATTTAATGATCAGTACACCAATCCCACTTGGCTCACCATATTTCGTTCTTCTAGGTTAAACCGTTCCTTTGCAGTAACCGTTTTCATGTTTAGGTTTCACTCTGTTTTCTCCTATGTGGATACATGTATTTGGAACTCTAAATCAAACACGGTTTGTGCTAGCTCTTTGAAAACTTGGCACAATAATGTAGTTTCATGATCTATCGCTAGGGTTTGTGTGCTATTGAAGTAGCCCCAAGCAGAGACTGACGAGAATCCCTTTCATTGAAAGGGTTGCCAAGCTTCCAAAAAACTACGAGTTTCCTGAAATCTCAGCAAACATTTTTTCACCCAATCTTGATGATACTTCCATTTAATGATCAGTACACCAATCCCACTTGGCTCACCAAATTTCGTTCTTCTAGGTTAAACCGTTCCTTTGCAGTAACTGTTTTCATGTTTAGGTTTCACTCTGTTTTCTCCTATATGGATACATGTAGTTGGAAATCTAAATGAAATACGGTTTGTGCTAGCTCTTTCAAACTTGCCACAATAATGTAGGTCCAAGTTCTATCGCTATGGTTTGTGTGCTATTGAAGTAGCCCCAAGCAGAGACTGACGAGAATCCCTTTCATTGAAAGGGGTTGCCAAGCTTCCAAAACACTACGAGTTTCCTGAAATCTCATCAAACATTTTTTCACCCAATCTTGATGATACTTCTATTTAATAATCAGTACACCAATCCCACTTGGCTCACCAAATTTCGTTCTTCTAGGTTAAACCGTTCCTTTGCAGTAACCGTTTTCATGTTTAGGTTTCACTCTGTTTTCTCCTATACGGATACATGTAGTAGGAACTCTAAATCAAACACGGTTTGTCTAGCTCTTTGAAACTTGGCACCATAATGTAGTTCCAAGTTCTAACGCTATGGTTTGTGTGCTATTGAAGTAGCCCCAAGCAGAGACTGACGAGAATCCCTTTCATAGAAAGGGGTTGCCAGGCTTCCAAAAAACTGCGAGTATCCTGAAATCTCAGCAAACATTTTTTTCACCCAGTCTTGATGATACTTCCATTTAATGATCAGTACACGAATCCCACTTGGCTCACCAAATTTCGTTCTTCTAGGTTAAACTGTTCCTTTGCAGTAACCGTTTTCATGTTTAAGGTTTCACTCTGTTTTCTCCTATATAGATACGTGTAGTTGGAACTCTAAATCAAACACGGTTTGTGCTAGCTCTTTGAAACTTGGCACAATAATGTAGTTTCATGATCTATCGCTAGGGTTTGTGTGCTATTGAAGTAGCCCAAGCAGAGACTGACGAGAATCCCTTTCATTGAAAGGGGTTGCCAAGCTTCCAAAAAACTACGAGTTTCCTGAAATCTCAGCAAACATTTTTTCACCCAATCTTGATGATACTTCCATTTAATGATCAGTACACCAATCCCACTTGGCTCACCAAATTTCGTTCTGCTAGGTTAAACTGTTCCTTTGCAGTAACCGTTTACATGATTAGATTTCACTGTGTTTTCTCCTATATGGATACATGTAGTTGGAACTCTAAATCAAACACGGTTTGTGCTAGCTCTTTGAAACTTGGCACAATAATGTAGTTCCAAGTTCTATCGCTATGGTTTGTGTTGCTATTGAAGTAGCCCCAAGCAGAGACTGACGAGAATCCCTTTCATTGAAAGGGGTTGCCAAGCTTCCAAAGAACTACGAGTTTCCTGAAATCTCAGCAAACATTTTCTTACCCAATCTTGATGTACTTCTATTTAATGATCAGTACCCCAATCCCACTTGGCTCACCAAATTTCGTTCTTCTAGGTTAAACCGTTCCTTTGCAGTAACCGTTTTCATGTTTAGGTTTCACTCTGTTTTCTCCTATATGGATACATGTAGTTGGAACGCTAAATCAAACACGGTTTGTGCTAGCTCTTTGAAACTTGGCACAATAATGTAGTTCCAAGTTCTATCGCTATGGTTTGTGTGCTATTGAAGTAGCCCCAAGCAGAGACTGACGAGAATCCCTTTCATAGAATGGGGTTGCCAGGCTTCCAAAAAACTGCGAGTATCCTTAAATCTCAGCAAACATTTTTTCACCCAGTCTTGATGATACATCCATTTAATGATCAGTACACCAATCCCACTTGGCTCACCAAATTTCGTTCTTCTAGGTTAAACCGTTCCTTTGCAGTAATCGTTTTCATATTTAGGTTTCACTCTGTTTTCTCCTATATAGATACATGTAGTTGGAACTCTAAATCAAACACGTTTGTGCTAGCTCTTTGAAACTTGGCACAATAATGTAGTTCCAAGTACTGTCGCTATGATTTGTGTGCTTTTGAAGTAGCCCCAAGCAGAGACTGACGAGAATCCCTTTCATTTAAAGGGGTTATCAAGCTTCCAAAAAACTACGAGTTTCCTGAAATCTCAGCAAACATTTTTTCACCCAATCTTGATGATACTTGCAGGTAGTGATCAGTACACGAATCCCACTTGGCTCACCAAATTTCGTTGTTCTAGGTTAAACCGTTCCTTTGCAGTAACCGTTTTCATGTTTAGGTTTCACTCTGTTTTCTCCTATATGGATACATGTAGTTGGAACTCTAAATCAAACACGGTTTGTGCTAGCTCTTTGAAACTTGGCACAATAATGTAGTACCAAGTTCTATCGCTATGGTTTGTGTGCTATTGAAGTAGCCCCAAGCAGAGACTGACGAGAATCCCTTTCATAGAATGGGGTTGCCAGGCTTCCAAAAAACTGCGAGTTTCCTGAAATCTCAGCAAACATTTTTTCACCCAGTCTTGATGATACTTCCATTTAATGATCAGTACACCAATCCCACTTGGCTCACCAAATTTCGTTCTTCTAGGTTAAACCGTTCCTATGCAGTAATCGTTTTCATATTTAGGTTTCACTCTGTTTTCTCCTATATGGATACATGTAGTTGGAACTCTAAATCAAACACGGTTTGTGCTAGCTCTTTGAAACTTGGCACAATAATGTAATTCCAAGTTCTATCGCTATGGTTTGTGTGCTATTGAAGTAGCCCCAAGCAGAGACTGACGAGAATCCCTTTCATTGAAAGGGGTTGCCAAGCTTCCAAAAACTACGAGTTTCCTGAAATCTCAGCAAACATTTTTTCACCCAATCTTGATGATACTTCTATTTAATGATCAGTACACCAATCCCACTTGGCTCACCATATTTCGTTCTTCTAGGTTAAACCGTTCCTTTGCAGTAACCGTTTTCATGTTTAGGTTTCACTCTGTTTTCTCCTATGTGGATACATGTAGTTGGAACTCTAAATCAAACACGGTTTGTGCTAGCTCTTTGAAACTTGGCACAATAATGTAGTTCCAAGTTCTATGGCTATGGTTTGTGTGCTATTGAAGTAGCCCCAAGCAGAGACTGACGAGAATCCCTTTCATTGAAAGGGGTTGCCAAGCTTCCAAAAAACTACGAGTTTCCTGAAATCTCAGCAAACATTTTTTCACCCAATCTTGATGATACTTCCATTTAATGATCAGTACACCAATCCAATTGGCTCACCAAATTTCGTTCTTCTAGGTTAAATCGTTCCTTTGCAGTAACCGTTTTCATGTTTAGGTTTCACTCTGTTTTCTCCTATATGGATACATGTAGTTGGAAATCTAAATCAAACACGGTTGTGCTAGCTCTTTGAAACTTGGCACATAATGTAGTTCCAAGTTCTATCGCTACGGTTTGTGTGCTATTGAAGTAGCCCCAAGCAGAGACTGACGAGAATCCCTTTCATTGAAAGGGGTTGCCAAGCTTCCAAAAAACTGCGAGTTTCCTGAAATCTCAGCAAACATTTTTTACACCCAATCTTGATGATACTTCCATTTAATGATCAGTACACCAATCCCACTTGGCTCACCAAATTTCGTTCTTCTAGATTAAATCGTTCCTTTGCAGTAACCGTTTTCATGTTTAGGTTTCACTCTGTTTTCTCCTATATGGATACATGTAGTTGGAACTCTAAATCAAACACGGTTGTGCTAGCTCTTTGAAACTTGGCACAATAATGTAGTTCCAAGTTCTATGGCTATGGTTAGGGTGCTATTGAAGTAGCCCGAAGCAGAGACTGACGAGAATCCCTTTCATTGAAAGGGGTTGCCAAGCTTCCAAAAAACTACGAGTTCCTGAAATCTCAGCAAATATTTTTTCACCCAATCTTGATGATACTTCCATTTAATGATCAGTACACCAATCCCACTTGGCTCACCAAATTTCGTTCTTCTAGGTTAAACCGTTCCTTTGCAGTAACCGGTTTTCATGTTTAGGTTTCACTCTGTTTTCTCCTATATGGATACATGTAGTTGGAACTCTAAATCAAACACGGTTTGTGCTAGCTCTTTGAAACTTGGCACAATAATGTAGTTCCAAGTTCTATCGCTATGGTTTGTGTGCTATTGAAGTAGCCCCAAGCAGAGACTGACGAGAATCCCTTTCATTGAAAGGGGTTGCAAACCTTCCAAAAAACTGCGAATTTCCTGAAATCTCAGCAAACATTTTTTCACCCAATCTTGATGATACTTCTATTTAATGATCAGTACACCAATCCCACTTGGCTCACCAAATTTCGTTCTTCTAGGTTAAACCGTTCCTTTGCAGTAACCGTTTTCATGTTTAGGTTTCACTCTGTTTTCTCCTATATGGATACATGTAGTTGGAACTCTAAATCAAACACGGTTTGTGCTAGCTCTTTGAAACTTGGCACAATAATGTAGTTTCATGATCTATCGCTAGGGGTTGTGTGCTATTGAAGTATCCCCAAGCAGAGACTGACGAGAATCCCTTTCATTGAAAGGGTTGCCAAGCTTCCAAAAAACTACGAGTTTCCAGAAATCTCAGCAAACATTTTTTCACCCAATCTTGATGATACTTCCATTTAATGATCAGTACACCAATCCCAATTGGCTCACCAAATTTCGTTCTTCTAGGTTTAACCGTTCCTTTGCAGTAACCGTTTTCATGTTTAGGTTTCACTCTGTTTTCTCCTATATGGATTACATGTAGTTGGAAATCTAAATCAAACACGGTTTGTGCTAGCTCTTTGAAACTTGGCACAATAATGTAGTTCCAAGTTCTATCGCTACGGTTTGTGTGCTATTGAAGTAGCCCCAAGCAGAGACTGACGAGAATCCCTTTCATTGAAAGGGGTTGCCAAGCTTCCAAAAAACTACGAGTTTCCTGAAATCTCAGCAAACATTTTTTCACCCAATCTTGATGATACTTCCATTTAATGATCAGTACACCAATCCCACTTGGCTCACCAAATTTCGTTCTTCTAGGTTAAATTGTTCCTTTGCAGTAACCGTTTTCATGTTTAGGTTTCACTCTGTTTTCTCCTATATGGATACATGTAGTTGGAAATCTAAATCAAACACGGTTTGTGCTAGCTCTTTGAAACTTGGCACAATAATGTAGTTCCAAGTTCTATCGCTACGGTTGTGTGCTATTGAAGTAGCCCCAAGCAGAGACTGACAAGAATCCCTTTCATTGAAAGGGGTTGCCAAGCTTCCAAAAAACTGCGAGTTTCCTGAAATCTCAGCAAACATTTTTTCACCCAATCTTGATGATACTTCATTTAATGATCAGTACACCAATCCCACTTGGCTCACCAAATTTCTTTCTTCTAGGTTAAATCGTTCCTTTGCAGTAACCGTTTTCATGTTTAGGTTTCACTCTGTTTTCTCCTATATAGATACGTGTAGTTGGAACTCTAAATCAAACACGGTTTGTGCTAGCTCTTTGAAACTTGGCACAATAATGTAGTTAAAGTTCTATCGCTATGGTTTGTGTGCTATTGAAGTATCCCCAAGCAGAGAATGACGAGAATCCCTTTCATTGAAAGGGGTTGCCAAGCTTACAAAAAACTACGAGTTTCCTGAAATCTCAGCAAACATTTTTTCACCCAATCTTGATGATACTTGCAGGTAGTGATCAGTACCATGAATCCCACTTGGCTCACTAAATTTCGTTCTTCTACATTAAACCGTTCCTTTGCAGTAACCCTTTTCATGTTTAGGTTTCACTCTGTTTTCTCCTATATGGATACATGTAGTTGGAACTCTAAATCAAACACGGTTTGTGCTAGCTCTTTGAAACTTGGCACAATAATGTAGTTCCATGTACTGTCGCTATGATTTGTGTGCTTTTGAAGTAGCCCCAAGCAGAGACTGACGAGAATCCCTTTCATTGAAAGGGGTTATCAAGCTTCCAAAAAACTACGAGTTTCCTGAAATCTCAGCAAACATTTTTTCACCCAATCTTGATGATACTTCTATTTAATGATCAGTACACCAATCCCACTTGGCTCACCATATTTCGTTCTTCTAGTTAAACCGTTCCTTTGCAGTAACCGTTTTCATGTTTAGGTTCACTCTGTTTTCTCCTATGTGGATACATGTATTTGGAACTCTAAATCAAACACGGTTTGTGCTAGCTCTTTGAAACTTGGCACAATAATGTAGTTTCATGATCTATCGCTAGGGTTTGTGTGCTATTGAAGTAGCCCCAAGCAGAGACTGACGAGAATCCCTTTCATTGAAAGGGGTTGCCAAGCTTCCAAAAAACTACGAGTTTCCTGAAATCTCAGCAAACATTTTTTCACCCAATCTTGATGATACTTCCATTTAATGATCAGTACACCAATCCCACTTGGCTCACCAAATTTCGTTCTTCTAGGTTAAACCGTTCCTTTGCAGTAACTGTTTTCATGTTTAGGTTTCACTCTGTTTTCTCCTATATGGATACATGTAGTTGGAAATCTAAATGAAATACGGTTTGTGCTAGCTCTTTCAAACTTGCCACAATAATGTAGGTCCAAGTTCTATCGCTATGGTTTGTGTGCTATTGAAGTAGCCCCAAGCAGAGACTGACGAGAATCCCTTTCATTGAAAGGGGTTGCCAAGCTTCCAAAACACTACGAGTTTCCTGAAATCTCATCAAACATTTTTTCACCCAATCTTGATGATACTTCTATTTAATAATCAGTACACCAATCCCACTTGGCTCACCAAATTTCGTTCTTCTAGGTTAAACCGTTCCTTTGCAGTAACCGTTTTCATGTTTAGGTTTCACTCTGTTTTCTCCTATACGGATACATGTAGTAGGAACTCTAAATCAAACACGGTTTGTGCTAGCTCTTTGAAACTTGGCACCATAATGTAGTTCCAAGTTCTAACGCTATGGTTTGTGTGGTGCTATTGAAGTAGCCCCAAGCAGAGACTGACGAGAATCCCTTTCATAGAAAGGGGTTGCCAGGCTTCCAAAAAACTGCGAGTATCCTGAAATCTCAGCAAACATTTTTTTCACCCAGTCTTGATGATACTTCCATTTAATGATCAGTACACGAATCCCACTTGGCTCACCAAATTTCGTTCTTCTAGGTTAAACTGTTCCTTTGCAGTAACCGTTTTCATGTTTAGGTTTCACTCTGTTTTCTCCTATATAGATACGTGTAGTTGGAACTCTAAATCAAACACGGTTTGTGCTAGCTCTTTGAAACTTGGCACAATAATGTAGTTTCATGATCTATCGCTAGGGTTTGTGTGCTATTGAAGTAGCCCAAGCAGAGACTGACGAGAATCCCTTTCATTGAAAGGGGTTGCCAAGCTTCCAAAAAACTACGAGTTTCCAGAAATCTCAGCAAACATTTTTTCACCCAATCTTGATGATACTTCCATTTAATGATCAGTACACCAATCCCACTTGGCTCACCAAATTTCGTTCTTCTAGGTTAAACCGTTCCTTTGCAGTAACTGTTTTCATGTTTAGGTTTCACTCTGTTTTCTCCTATATGGATACATGTAGTTGGAACTCTAAATCAAACACGGTTTGTGCTAGCTCTTTGAAACTTGGCACAATAATGTAGTTCCAAGTTCTATGGCTATGGTTAGGGTGCTATTGAAGTAGCCCGAAGCAGAGACAGACGAGAATCCCTTTCATTGAAAGGGGTTGCCAAGCTTCCAAAAAACTACGAGTTTCCTGAAATCTCAGCAAATATTTTTTCACCCAATCTTGATGATACTTCCATTTAATGATCAGTACACCAATCCCACTTGGCTCACCAAATTTCGTTCTTCTAGGTTAAACCGTTCCTTTGCAGTAACCGTTTTCATGTTTAGGTTTCACTCTGTTTTCTCCTATATGGATACATGTAGTTGGAACTCTAAATCAAACACGGTTTGTGCTAGCTCTTTGAAACTTGGCACAATAATGTAGTTTCCAAGTTCTATCGCTATGGTTTGTGTGCTATTGAAGTAGCCCCAAGCAGAGACTGACGAGAATCCCTTTCATTGAAAGGGGTTGCAAACCTTCCAAAAAACTGCGAATTTCCTGAAATCTCAGCAAACATTTTTTCACCCAATCTTGATGATACTTCTATTTAATGATCAGTACACCAATCCCACTTGGCTCACCAAATTTCGTTCTTCTAGGTTAAACCGTTCCTTTGCAGTAACCGTTTTCATGTTTAGGTTTCACTCTGTTTTCTCCTATATGGATACATGTAGTTGGAACTCTAAATCAAACACGGTTTTGTGCTAGCTCTTTGAAACTTGGCACAATAATGTAGTTTCATGATCTATCGCTAGGGGTTGTGTGCTATTGAAGTATCCCCAAGCAGAGACTGACGAGAATCCCTTTCATTGAAAGGGGTTGCCAAGCTTCCAAAAAACTACGAGTTTCCAGAAATCTCAGCAAACATTTTTTCACCCAATCTTGATGATACTTCCATTTAATGATCAGTACACCAATCCCATTGGCTCACCAAATTTCGTTCTTCTAGGTTTAACCGTTCCTTTGCAGTAACCGTTTTCATGTTTAGGTTTCACTCTGTTTTCTCCTATATGGATACATGTAGTTGGAAATCTAAATCAAACACGGTTTGTGCTAGCTCTTTGAAACTTGGCACAATAATGTAGTTCCAAGTTCTATCGCTACGGTTTGTGTGCTATTGAAGTAGCCCCAAGCAGAGACTGACGAGAATCCCTTTCATTGAAAGGGGTTCCAAGCTTCCAAAAAACTACGAGTTTCCTGAAATCTCAGCAAACATTTTTTCACCCAATCTTGATGATACTTCCATTTAATGATCAGTACACCAATCCCACTTGGCTCACCAAATTTCGTTCTTCTAGGTTAAATCGTTCCTTTGCAGTAACCGTTTTCATGTTTAGGTTTCACTCTGTTTTCTCCTATATGGATACATGTAGTTGGAACTCTAAATCAAACACGGTTTGTGCTAGCTCTTTGAAACTTGGCACAATAATGTAGTTCCAAGTTCTATGGCTATGGTTAGGGTGCTATTGAAGTAGCCCGAAGCAGAGACTGACGAGAATCCCTTTCATTGAAAGGGGTTGCCAAGCTTCCAAAAAACTACGAGTTTCCTGAAATCTCAGCAAATATTTTTTCACCCAATCTTGATGATACTTCCATTTAATGATCAGTACACCAATCCCACTTGGCTCACCAAATTTCGTTCTTCTAGGTTAAACCGTTCCTTTGCAGTAACCGTTTTCATGTTTAGGTTTCACTCTGTTTTCTCCTATATGGATACATGTAGTTGGAACTCTAAATCAAACACGGTTTGTGCTAGCTCTTTGAAACTTGGCACAATAATGTAGTTCCAAGTTCTATCGCTATGGTTTGTGTGCTATTGAAGTAGCCCCAAGCAGAGACTGACGAGAATCCCTTTCATTGAAAGGGGTTGCAAACCTTCCAAAAAACTGCGAATTTCCTGAAATCTCAGCAAACATTTTTTCACCCAATCTTGATGATACTTCTATTTAATGATCAGTACACCAATCCCACTTGGCTCACCAAATTTCGTTCTTCTAGGTTAAACCGTTCCTTTGCAGTAACCGTTTTCATGTTTAGGTTTCACTCTGTTTTCTCCTATATGGATACATGTAGTTGGAACTCTAAATCAAACACGGTTTGTGCTAGCTCTTTGAAACTTGGCACAATAATGTAGTTTCATGATCTATCGCTAGGGGTTGTGTGCTATTGAAGTATCCCCAAGCAGAGACTGACGAGAATCCCTTTCATTGAAAGGGGTTGCCAAGCTTCCAAAAAACTACGAGTTTCCAGAAATCTCAGCAAACATTTTTTCACCCAATCTTGATGATACTTCCATTTAATGATCAGTACACCAATCCCAATTGGCTCACCAAATTTCGTTCTTCTAGGTTTAACCGTTCCTTTGCAGTAACCGTTTTCATGTTTAGGTTTCACTCTGTTTTCTCCTATATGGATACATGTAGTTGGAAATCTAAATCAAACACGTTTGTGCTAGCTCTTTGAAACTTGGCACAATAATGTAGTTCCAAGTTCTATCGCTACGGTTTGTGTGCTATTGAAGTAGCCCCAAGCAGAGACTGACGAGAATCCCTTTCATTGAAAGGGGTTGCCAAGCTTCCAAAAAACTACGAGTTTCCTGAAATCTCAGCAAACATTTTTTCACCCAATCTTGATGATACTTCCATTTAATGATCAGTACACCAATCCCACTTGGCTCACCAAATTTCCTTCTTCTAGGTTAAATTGTTCCTTTGCAGTAACCGTTTTCATGTTTAGGTTTCACTCTGTTTTCTCCTATATGGATACATGTAGTTGGAAATCTAAATCAAACACGGTTTGTGCTAGCTCTTTGAAACTTGGCACAATAATGTAGTTCCAAGTTCTATCGCTACGGTTGTGTGCTATTGAAGTAGCCCCAAGCAGAGACTGACAAGAATCCCTTTCATTGAAAGGGGTTGCCAAGCTTCCAAAAAACTGCGAGTTTCCTGAAATCTCAGCAAACATTTTTCACCCAATCTTGATGATACTTCCATTTAATGATCAGTACACCAATCCCACTTGGCTCACCAAATTTCTTTCTTCTAGGTTAAATCGTTCCTTTGAGTAACCGTTTTCATGTTTAGGTTTCACTCTGTTTTCTCCTATATAGATACGTGTAGTTGGAACTCTAAATCAAACACGGTTTTGTGCTAGCTCTTTGAAACTTGGCACAATAATGTAGTTAAAGTTCTATCGCTATGGTTTGTGTGCTATTGAAGTATCCCCAAGCAGAGAATGACGAGAATCCCTTTTCATTGAAAGGGGTTGCCAAGCTTACAAAAAACTACGAGTTTCCTGAAATCTCAGCAAACATTTTTTCACCCAATCTTGATGATACTTGCAGGTAGTGATCAGTACATGAATCCCACTTGGCTCACTAAATTTCGTTCTTCTACATTAAACCGTTCCTTTGCAGTAACCCTTTTCATGTTTAGGTTTCACTCTGTTTTCTCCTATATGGATACATGTAGTTGGAACTCTAAATCAAACACGGTTTTGTGCTAGCTCTTTGAAACTTGGCACAATAATGTAGTTCCATGTACTGTCGCTATGATTTGTGTGCTTTTGAAGTAGCCCCAAGCAGAGACTGACGAGAATCCCTTTCATTGAAAGGGGTTATCAAGCTTCCAAAAAACTACGAGTTTCCTGAAATCTCAGCAAACATTTTTTCACCCAATCTTGATGATACTTCTATTTAATGATCAGTACACCAATCCCACTTGGCTCACCATTATTTCGTTCTTCTAGGTTAAACCGTTCCTTTGCAGTAACCGTTTTCATGTTTAGGTTTCACTCTGTTTTCTCCTATGTGGATACATGTATTTGGAACTCTAAATCAAACACGGTTTGTGCTAGCTCTTTGAAACTTGGCACAATAATGTAGTTTCATGATCTATCGCTAGGGTTTGTGTGCTATTGAAGTAGCCCCAAGCAGAGACTGACGAGAATCCCTTTCATTGAAAGGGGGTTGCCAAGCTTCCAAAAAACTACGAGTTTCCTGAAATCTCAGCAAACATTTTTTCACCCAATCTTGATGATACTTCCATTTAATGATCAGTACACCAATCCCACTTGGCTCACCAAATTTCGTTCTTCTAGGTTAAACCGTTCCTTTGCAGTAACTGTTTTCATGTTTAGGTTTTCACTCTGTTTTCTCCTATATGGATACATGTAGTTGGAAATCTAAATGAAATACGGTTTGTGCTAGCTCTTTCAAACTTGCCACAATAATGTAGGTCCAAGTTCTATCGCTATGGTTTGTGTGCTATTGAAGTAGCCCCAAGCAGAGACTGACGAGAATCCCTTTCATTGAAAGGGGTTGCCAAGCTTCCAAAACACTACGAGTTTCCTGAAATCTCATCAAACATTTTTTCACCCAATCTTGATGATACTTCTATTTAATAATCAGTACACCAATCCCACTTGGCTCACCAAATTTCGTTCTTCTAGGTTAAACCGTCCTTTGCAGTAACCGTTTTCATGTTTATGTTTCACTCTGTTTTCTCCTATATAGATACATGTAGTTGGAACTCTAAATCAAACACGGTTTGTGCTAGCTCTTTGAAACTTGGCACAATAATGTAGTTCCAAGTTCTATCGCTATGGTTTGTGTGCTATTGAAGTAGCCCCAAGCCAGAGACTGACGAGAATCCCTTTCATTGAAAGGGTTGCCAAGCTTCCAAAAAACTACGAGTTTCCTGAAATCTCAGCAAACATTTTTTCACCCAATCTTGATGATACTTGCAGGTAGTGATCAGTACACGAATCCCACTTGGCTCACCAAATTTCGTTCTTCTAGGTTAAACCGTTCCTTTGCAGTAACCGTTTTCATGTTTAGGTTTCACTCTGTTTTCTCCTATATGGATACATGTAGTTGGAACTCTAAATCAAACACGGTTTGTGCTAGCTCTTTGAAACTTGGCACAATAATGTAGTTCCAAGTTCTATGGCTATGGTTAGGGTGCTATTGAAGTAGCCCGAAGCAGAGACTGACGAGAATCCCTTTCATTGAAAGGGGTTGCCAAGCTTCCAAAAAACTACGAGTTTCTGAAATCTCAGCAAACATTTTTTCACCCAATCTTGATGATACTTCCATTTAATGATCAGTACACCAATCCCACTTGGCTCACCAAAATTCGTTCTTCTAGGTTAAACCGTTCCTTTGCAGTAACCGTTTTCATGTTTAGGTTTCACTCTGTATCTCCTATATGGATACATGTAGTTGGAACTCTAAATCAAACACGGTTTGTGCTAGCTCTTTGAAACTTGGCACAATAATGTAGTTCCAAGTTCTATCGCTATGGTTTGTGTGCTATTGAAGTAGCCCCAAGCAGAGACTGACGAGAATCCCTTTCATTGAAAGGGGTTGCAAAGCTTCCAAAAAACTGCGAATTTCCTGAAATCTCAGCAAACATTTTTTCACCCAATCTTGATGATACTTCTATTTAATGATCAGTACACCAATCCCACTTGGCTCACCAAATTTCGTTCTTTCTAGGTTAAACCGTTCCTTTGCAGTAACCGTTTTCATGTTTTAGGTTTCACTCTGTTTTCTCCTATATGGATACATGTAGTTGGAACTCTAAATCAAACACGGTTTGTGCTAGCTCTTTGAAACTTGGCACAAAAATGTAGTTTCATGATCTATGGCTAGGGGTTGTGTGCTATTGAAGTATCCCCAAGCCGAGACTGACGAGAATCCCTTTCATTGAAAGGGGTTGCCAAGCTTCCAAAAAACTACGAGTTTCCTGAAATCTCAGCAAAACATTTTTTTTCACCCAAATCTTGATGATACTTCCATTTAAATGATCAGTACACCAATCCCAATTTGCTCACCAAATTTCGTTCTTCTACGTTAAACCGTTCCTTTGCAGTAACCGTTTCCATGTTTAGGTTTCCACTCTGTTTTCTCCTATATGGATACATGTAGTTGAAATCTAAATCAAACATGGTTTGTGCTAGCTCTTTGAAACTTGGCACAATAATGTAGTTCCAAGTTCTATCGCTATGGTTTGTGTGCTACTGAACTAGCCCAAGCAGAGACTGAAGAGAATACCATTCATAGAAAGGGTTGCCAGGCTTCCAAAAAAACTGCGAGTTTCTGAAATCTTAGGAAACATTTTTTCACCCATTCTTGATGATACTTCCATTTAATGATCAGTACACCAATCCCACTTGCTCACCAAATTTCGTTCTTCTAGGTTAAACTGTTCCTTTGCCAGTCACCGTTTTCATGTTTAGGTTTCACTCTGTTTTCTCCTATATAGATACATGTAGTTGGAACTCTACAAACACGGTTTGTGCTAGCTCTTTGAAACTTGGCACAATAATGTAGTTCCAAGTTCTATGGCTATGGTTAGGGTGCTATTGAAGTAGCCCAAAGCAGAGACTGACGAGAATCCCTTTCATTGAAAGGGGTTGCCAAGCTTCCAAAAAACTACGAGTTTCCTGAAATCTCAGCAAACATTTTTTCACCCAATCTTGATGATACTTCCATTTAATGATCAGTACACCAATCCCACTTGGCTCACCAAATTTCGTTCTTCTATGTTAAAACCGTTCCTTTGCAGTAACCGTTTTCATGTTTAGGTTTCACTCTGTTTTCTCCTATATGGATACATGTAGTTGGAAATCTAAATCAAACATGGTTTGTGCTAGCTCTTTGAAACTTGGCACAATAATGTAGTTCCAAGTTCTATCGCTATGGTTTTTGTGCTATTGAAGTAGCCCCAAGCAGAGACTGACGAGAATCCCTTTCATTGAAAGGGGTTGCCAAGGCTTCCAAAAAACTACGAGTTTCCTGAAATCTCAGCAAACAATTTTTCACCCAATCTTGATGATACTTGCATGTAGTGATCAGTACACGAATCCCACTTGGCTCACTAAATTTCGTTCTTCTAGGTTAAAAGGTTCCTTTGCAGTAACCGTTTTCATGATTAGGTTTCACACTGTTTTCTCCTATATGGATACATGTAGTTGGAACTCTAAATCAAACACGGTTTGTGCTAGCTCTTTGAAACTTGGCACAATAATGTAGTTCCAAGTTCTATCGCTATGGTTTGTGTGCTATTGAAGTAGCCCCAAGCAGAGACTGACGAGAATCCCTTTCATAGAAAGGCGTTGCCAGGCTTCCAAAAAACTGCGAGTTTCCTGAAATCACAGCAAACATTTTTCACCCAGTCTTGATGATACTTCCATTTAATGATCAGTACACCAATCCCACTTGGCTCACCAAATTTCGGTCTTCTAGGTTAAACCGTTCCTTTGCAGTAATCGTTTTCATATTTAGGTTTCACTCTGTTTTCTCCTATATAGATACATGTAGTTGGAACTCTAAATCAAACACGGTTTGTGCTAGCTCTTTCAAACCTGGCACAATAATGTAGTTCCAAGTTCTATCGCTAGGGTTTATGTGCTATTGAAGTAGCCCCAAGCAGAGACTGACGAGAATCCCTTTCATTGAAAGGGGTTGCCAAGCTTCCAAAAAACTACGAGTTTCCTGATTTCTCAGCAAACATTTTTTCACCCAATCTTGATGATACTTCCATTTAATGATCAGTACACCAATCCCACTTGGCTCACCAAAATTTCGTTCTTCTACGTTAAACCGTTCCTTTGCAGTAACTGTTTTCATGTTTAGGTTTCACTCTGTTTTCTGCTATATGGATACATGTAGTTGGAACTCTAAATCAAACATGGTTTGTGCTAGCTCTTTGAAGCTTGGCACATTAATGTAGTTCCAAGTTCTATCGCTATGGTTTGTGTGCTATTGTAGTATCCCCAAGCAGAGACTGACGAGAATCACTTTCATTGAACGTGGTTGGGGGCTTCCAAAAAACTGCGAGTTTCCTGAAATCTCAGCAAACATTTTTTTCACCCAATCTTGATGATACTTCCATTTAATGATCAGTACACCAATCCCACTTGGCTCACCAAATTTCGTTCTTCTAGGTTAAACCGTGCTTTGCAGTAATCGTTTTCATGTTTAGGTTTCACTCTGTTTTCTCCTTTATGGATACATGTAGTTGGAACTCTAAATCAAACACGGTTTGTGCTAGCTCTTTGAAACTTGGCACAATAATGTAGTTCCAAGTTCTGTCGCTATGATTTGTGTGCTTTTGAAGTAGCCCCAAGCAGAGACTGACGAGAATCCCTTTCATTGAAAGGTGATATCAAGCTTCCAAAAACTACGAGTTTCCTGAAATCTCAGCAAACATTTTTTCACCCAATCTTGATGATACTTTCAGGTAGTGATCAGTACACGAATCCCACTTAGCTCACGAAATTTCGTTCTTCTAGGTTAAACCCTTCCTTTGCAGTAACCGTTTTCATGTTTAGGTTTCACTCTGATTTCTCCTATATGGATACATGTAGTTGGAACTCTAAATCAAACACGGTTTGTGCTAGCTCTTTGAAACATGGCACAATAATGTAGTTCCAAGTTCTATGCTATGGTTTGTGTGCTATTGAAGTAGCCCCAAGCAGATACTGACGAGAATCCCTTTCATTCAAAGGGGGTTGCCAAGCTTCCAAAAAACTACGAGTTTCCTGAAATCTCAGCAAACATTTTTTCACCCAATCTTGATGATAACTTCCATTTAATGATCAGTACACCAATCCCACTTGGCTCACCAAATTTCGTTCTTCTAGGTTAAACCGTTCCTTTGCAGTAACCGTTTTCATGTTTAGGTTTCACTCTGTTTTCTCCTATATGGATACATGTAGTTGGAACTCTAAATCAAACACGGTTTGTGCTAGCTCTTTGAAACTTGGCACAATAATGTAGTTCCAAGTTCTATCGCTATGGTTTGTGTGCTACTGAACTACCCCAAGCAGAGACTGAAGAGAATCCCTTTCATAGAAAGGGGTTGCCAGGCTTCCAAAAAACTGCGAGTTTCCTGAAATCTCAGCAAACATTTTTTCACCCAGTCTTGATGATACTTCCATTTAATGATCAGTACACCAATCCCACTTGGCTCACCAAATTTCGTTCTTCTAGGTTAAACTGTTCCTTTGCAGTAACGTTTTCATGTTTAGGTTTCACTCTGTTTTCTCCTATATAGATACATGTAGTTGGAACTCTAAATCAAACACGGTTTGTGCTAGCTCTTTGAATCCTGGCACAATAATGTAGTTCCAAGTTCTATCGCTAGGGTTTGTGTGCTATTGAAGTAGCCCCAAGCAGAGAATGACGAGAATCCTTTCATTGAAAGGGGTTGCCAAGCTTCCAAAAAACTACGAGTTTCCTGAAATCACAGCAAACATTTTTTCACCCAATCTTGATGATACTTCCATTTAATGATCAGTACACCAATCCCACTTGGCTCACCAAATTTCGTTCTTCCAGGTTAAACTGTTCTTTGCAGTAACCGTTTTCATGTTTAGGTTTCACTCTGTTTTCTCCTATATGGATACATGTAGTTGGAACTCTAAATCAAACATGGTTTGTGCTAGCTCTTGAAGGTTGGCACATTAATGAAGTTCCAAGTTCTATCGCTATGGTTTGTGTGCTATTGAAGTAGCCCCAAGCAGAGACTGACGAGAATCACTTTCATTGAACGTGGTTGGAGGCTTCCAAAAACTGCGTGTTTCCTGAAATCTCAGCAAACATTTTTTAAACCCAATCTTGATGATACTTCCATTTAATGATCAGTACACCAATCCCACTTGGCTCACCAAATTTCGTTCTTCTAGGTTATACCGTTCCTTTGCAGTAACCGTTTTCATGTTTAGGTTTCACTCTGTTTTCTCCTATATGGATACATGTAGTTGGAACTCTAAATCAAACACGGTTTGTGCTAGCTCTTTGAACTTGGCACAATAATGTAGTTCCAAGTTCTATGGCTATGGTTTGTGTGCTATTGAAGTAGCCCCAAGCAGAGACTGACGAGAATCCCTTTCATTGAAAGGGGTTGCCAAGCTTCCAAAAAACTACGAGTTTCCTGAAATCTCAGCAAATATTTTTTCACCCAATCTTGATGATACTTCCATTTAATGATCAGTACACCAATCCCACTTGGCTCACCAAATTTCGTTCTTCTAGGTTAAACCGTTCCTTTCCAGTAACCGTTTTCATGTTTAGGTTTCACTCTGTTTTCTCCTATATGGATACATGTAGTTGGAACTCTAAATCAAACACGGTTTGTGCTAGCTCTTTGAAACTTGGCACAATAATATAGTTCCAAGTTCTATCCCTATGGTTTGTGTGCTATTGAAGTAGCCCCAAGCAGAGACTGACGAGAATCCCTTTCATTGAAAGGGGGTTGCCAAGCTTCCAAAAAACTATGAGTTTCCTGAAATCTCAGCTAACATTTTTCACCCAATCTTGATGATACTTCCATTTAATGATCAGTACACCAATCCACCTTGGCTCACCAAATTTCATTCTTCTAGGTTAAACCGTTCCTTTGCAGTAACCATTTTCATGTTTAGGTTTCACTCTGTTTTCTCCTATATGGATACATGTAGTTGGAACTCTAAATCAAACACGGTTTGTGCTAGCTCTTTGAAACTTGGCACAATAATGTAGTTCCAAGTTCTATCGCTACGGTTTGTGTGCTATTGAAGTAGCCCCAAGCAGAAACTGACGAGAATCCCTTTCATTGAAAGGGTTGCCAAGCTTCCAAAAAACTACGAGTTTCCTGAAATCTCAGCAAACATTTTTTCACCCATCTTGATGATACTTCCATTTAATGATCAGTACACCAATCCCACTTGGCACACCAAATTTCGTTCTTCTAGGTTAAATCGTTCCTTTTGCAGTAACCGTTTTCATGTTTTGGTTTCACTCTGTTTTCTCCTATATAGATACGTGTAGTTGGAACTCTAAATCACACAGGGTTTGTGCTAGCTCTTTGAAACTTGGCACAATAATGTAGTTCCAAGTTCTATCGCTATGGTTTGTGTGCTATTGAAGTATCCCCAAGCAGAGAATGACGAGAATCCCTTTCATTGAAAGGAGTTGCCAAGCTTACAAAAAACTGCGAGTTTCCTGAAATCTCAGCAAACATTTTTTCACCCAATCTTGTTGATACTTGCAGGTAGTGATCAGTACATGAATCCCACTTGGCTCACTAAATTTCGTTCTTCTACGTTAAACGGTTCCTTTGCAGTAACCCTTTTCATGTTTAGGTTTCACTCTGTTTTCTCCTATATGGATACATGTAGTTGGAACTCTAAATCAAACACGGTTTGTGCTAGCTCTTTGAAACTTGGCACAATAATGTAGTTCCAAGTACTGTCGCTATGATTTGTGTGCTTTTGAAGTAGCCCCCAAGCAGAGACTGACGAGAATCCCTTTCATTGAAAGGGGTTATCAAGCTTCCAAAAAATTACGAGTTTCCTGAAATCTCAGCAAACATTTTTTTCACCCAATCTTGATGATACTTGCAGGTAGTGATCAGTACACGAATCCCACTGGCTCACCAAATTTCGTTGATCTAGGGTTAAACCGTTCCTTTGCAGTAACCGTTTTCATGTTTAGGTTTCACTCTGTTTTCTCCTATATGGATACATGTAGTTGGAATTCTAAATCAAACACGGTTTGTGCTAGCTCTTTGAAACTTGGCACAATAATGTAGTTCCAAGTTCTATCGCTATGGTTTGTGTGCTATTGAAGTAGCCCCAAGCAGAGACTGACGAGAATCCCTTTCATTGAAAGGGGTTGCCAAGCTTCCAAAAAACTACGAGTTTCCTGAAATCTCAGCAAACATTTTTTCACCCAATTTTGATGATACTTCTATTTAATGATCAGTACACCAATCCCACTTGGCTCACCATATTTCGTTCTTCTAGGTTAAACCGTTCCTTTGCAGTAACCGTTTTCATGTTTAGGTTTCACTCTGTTTTCTCCTATGTGGATACATGTTGTTGGAACTCTAAATCAAACACGGTTTGTGCTAGCTCTTTGAAACTTGGCACAATAATGTAGTTTCATGATCTATCGCTAGGGTTTGTGTGCTATTGAAGTAGCCCCAAGCAGAGACTGACGAGAATCCTTTCATTGAAAGGGGTTGCCAAGCTTCCAAAAAACTACGAGTTTCCAGAAATCTCAGCAAACATTTTTTCACCCAATCTTGATGATACTTCCATTTAATGATCAGTACACCAATCCCACTTGGCTCACCAAATTTCGTTCTTCTAGGTTAAACCGTTCCTTTGCAGTAACTGTTTTCATGTTTAGGTTTCACTCTGTTTTCTCCTATATGGATACATGTAGTTGGAAATCTAAATCAAACACGGTTTGTGCTAGCTCTTTGAAACTTGCCACAATAATGTAGGTCCAAGTTCTATCGCTATGGTTTGTGTGCTATTGAAGTAGCCCCAAGCAGAGACTGACGAGAATCCCTTTCATTGAAAGGGGTTGCCAAGCTTCCAAAACACTACGAGTTTCCTGAAATCTCAGCAAACATTTTTTCACCCAATCTTGATGATACTTCTATTTAATAATCAGTACACCAATTCCACTTGGCTCACCAAATTTCGTTCTTCTAGGTTAAACCGTTCCTTTGCAGTAACCGTTTTCATGTTTAGGTTTCACTCTGTTTTCTCCTATATGGATACATGTAGTAGGAACTCTAAATCAAACACGGTTTGTGCTAGCTCTTTGAAACTTGGCACAGTAATGTAGTTCCAAGTTCTATCGCTATGGTTTGTGTGCTATTGAAGTAGCCCCAAGCAGAGAATGACGAGAATCCCTTTCATTGAAAGGGGTTGCCAAGCTTACAAAAACTGCGAGTTTCCTGAAATCTCAGCAAACATTTTTTCACCCAATCTTGTTGATACTTGCAGGTAGTGATCAGTACATGAATCCCACTTGGCTCACTAAATTTCGTTCTTCTACGTTAAACCGTTCCTTTGCAGTAACCCTTTTCATGTTTAGGTTCACTCTGTTTTCTCCTATATGGATACATGTAGTTGGAACTCTAAATCAAACACGGTTTGTGCTAGCTCTTTGAAACTTGGCACAATAATGTAGTTCCAAGTACTGTCGCTATGATTTGTGTACTTTTGAAGTAGCCCCAAGCAGAGACTGACGAGAATCCCTTTCATTGAAAGGGGTTATCAAGCTTCCAAAAAACTATGAGTTTCCTGAAATCTCAGCAAATATTTTTTCACCCAATCTTGATGATACTTGCAGGTAGTGATCAGTACACGAATCCCACTTGGCTCACTAAATTTCGTTCTTCTAGGTTATACCGTTCCTTTGCAGTAACCGTTTTCATGTTTAGGTTTCACTCTGTTTTCTCCTATATGGATACATGTAGTTGGAACTCTAAATCAAACACGGTTTGTGCTAGCTCTTTGAAACTTGGCACAATAATGTAGTTCCAAGTTCTATGGCTATGGTTTGTGTGCTATTGAAGTAGCCCCAAGCAGAGACTGACGAGAATCCCTTTCATTGAAAGGGGTTGCCAAGCTTCCAAAAAACTACGAGTTTCCTGAAATCTCAGCAAATATTTTTTCACCCAATCTTGATGATACTTCCATTTAATGATCAGTACACCAATCCCACTTGGCTCACCAAATTTCGTTCTTCTAGGTTAAACCGTTCCTTTCCAGTAACCGTTTTCATGTTTAGGTTTCACTCTGTTTTCTCCTATATGGATACATGTAGTTGGAACTCTAAATCAAACACGGTTTGTGCTAGCTCTTTGAAACTTGGCACAATAATATAGTTCCAAGTTCTATCCCTATGGTTTGTGTGCTATTGAAGTAGCCCCAAGCAGAGACTGACGAGAATCCCTTTCATTGAAAGGGGTTGCCAAGCTTCCAAAAAACTATGAGTTTCCTGAAATCTCAGCTAACATTTTTTCACCCAATCTTGATGATACTTCCATTTAATGATCAGTACACCAATCCACCTTGGCTCACCAATTTCATTCTTCTAGGTTAAACCGTTCCTTTGCAGTAACCATTTTCATGTTTAGGTTTCACTCTGTTTTCTCCTATATGGATACATGTAGTTGGAACTCTAAATCAAACACGGTTTGTGCTAGCTCTTTGAAACTTGGCACAATAATGTAGTTCCAAGTTCTATCGCTACGGTTTGTGTGCTATTGAAGTAGCCCCAAGCAGAGACTGACGAGAATCCCTTTCATTGAAAGGGGTTGCCAAGCTTCCAAAAAACTACGAGTTTCCTGAAATCTCAGCAAACATTTTTTCACCCAATCTTGATGATACTTCCATTTAATGATCAGTACACCAATCCCACTTGGCACACCAAATTTCGTTCTTCTAGGTTAAATCGTTCCTTTGCAGTAACCGTTTTCATGTTTAGGTTTCACTCTGTTTTCTCCTATATAGATACGTGTAGTTGGAACTCTAAATCACACAGGGTTTGTGCTAGCTCTTTGAAACTTGGCACAATAATGTAGTTCAAGTTCTATCGCTATGGTTTGTGTGCTATTGAAGTATCCCCAAGCAGAGAATGACGAGAATCCCTTTCATTGAAAGGAGTTGCCAAGCTTACAAAAAACTGCGAGTTTCCTGAAATCTCAGCAAACATTTTTTCACCCAATCTTGTTGATACTTGCAGGTAGTGATCAGTACATGAATCCCACTTGGCTCACTAAATTTCGTTCTTCTACGTTTAAACGGTTCCTTTGCAGTAACCCTTTTCATGTTTAGTTTTCACTCTGTTTTCTCCTATATGGATACATGTAGTTGGAACTATAAATCAAACACGGTTTGTGCTAGTACTTTGAAACTTGGCACAATAATGTAGTTCCAAGTACTGTCGCTATGATTTGTGTGCTTTTGAAGTAGCCCCAAGCAGAGACTGACGAGAATCCCTTTCATTGAAAGGGGTTATCAAGCTTCCAAAAAACTACGAGTTTCCTGAAATCAGCAAACATTTTTCACCCAATCTTGATGATACTTGCAGGTAGTGATCAGTACACGAATCCCACTGGCTCACCAAATTTCGTTGTTCTAGGTTAAACCGTTCCTTTGCAGTAACCGTTTTCATGTTTAGGTTTCACTCTGTTTTCTCCTATATGGATACATGTAGTTGGAATTCTAAATCAACACGGTTTGTGCTAGCTCTTTGAAACTTGGCACAATAATGTAGTTCCAAGTTCTATCGCTATGGTTTGTGTGCTATTGAAGTAGCCCCAAGCAGAGACTGACGAGAATCCCTTTCATTGAAAGGGGTTGCCAAGCTTCCAAAAAACTACGAGTTTCCTGAAATCTCAGCAAACATTTTTTCACCCAATCTTGATGATACTTCCATTTAATGATCAGCACACCAATCCACTTGGCTCACCAATTTCAGTTCTTCTAGGTTAAACTGTTCCTTTGCAGTAACCGTTTTCATGTTTAGATTTCACTCTGTTTTCTCCTATATGGATACATGTAGTTGGAACTCTAAATCAAACACGGTTTGTGCTAGCTCTTTGAAACTTGGCACAATAATGTAGTTCCAAGTTCTATCGCTATGGTTTGTGTGCTATTGAAGTAGCCCCAAGCAGAGACTGACGAGAATCCCTTTCATTGAAAGGGGTTGCCAAGCTTCCAAAAAACTTACGAGTTTCCTGAAATCTCAGCAAACATTTTTTCACCCAATCTTGATGATACTTCTATTTAATGATCAGTACACCAATCCCACTTGGCTCACCATATTTCGTTCTTCTAGGTTTAAACCGTTCCTTTGCAGTAACCGTTTTCATGTTTAGGTTTCACTCTGTTTTCTCCTATGTGGATACATGTTGTTGGAACTCTAAATCAAACACGGTTTGTGCTAGCTCTTTGAAACTTGGCACAATAATGTAGTTTCATGATCTATCGCTAGGGTTTGTGTGCTATTGAAGTAGCCCCAAGCAGAGACTGACGAGAATCCCTTTCATTGAAAGGGGGTTGCCAAGCTTCCAAAAACTACGAGTTTCCAGAAATCTCAGCAAACATTTTTTCACCCAATCTTTGATGATACTTCCATTTAATGATCAGTACACCAATCCCACTTGGCTCACCAAATTTCGTTCTTCTAGGTTAAACCGTTCTTTGCAGTAACTGTTTTCATGTTTAGGTTTCACTCTGTTTTCTCCTATATGGATACATGTAGTTGGAAATCTAAATCAAACACGGTTTGTGCTAGCTCTTTGAAAACTTGCCACAATAATGTAGGTCCAAGTTCTATCGCTATGGTTTGTGTGCTATTGAAGTAGCCCCAAGCAGAGACTGACGAGATCCCTTTCATTGAAAGGGGTTGCCAAGCTTCCAAAACACTACGAGTTTCCTGAAATCTCAGCAAACATTTTTCACCCAATCTTGATGATACTTCTATTTAATAATCAGTACACCAATTCCACTTGGCTCACCAAACTTCGTTCTTCTAGGTTAAACCGTTCCTTTGCAGTAACCGTTTTCATGTTTAGGTTTCACTCTGTTTTCTCCTATATGGATACATGGAGTAGGAACCCTAAATCAAACACGGTTTGTGCTAGCTCTTTGAAACTTGGCACAGTAATGTAGTTCCAAGTTCTATCGCTATGGTTTGTGTGCTATTGAAGTAGCCCCAAGCAGAGAATGACGAGAATCCCTTTCATTGAAAGGGGTTGCCAAGCTTACAAAAACTGCGAGTTTCCTGAAATCTCAGCAAACATTTTTTCACCCAATCTTGTTGATACTTGCAGGTAGTGATCAGTACATGAATCCCACTTGGCTCACTAAAATTTCGTTCTTCTACGTTTAAACCGTTCCTTTGCAGTAACCCTTTTCATGTTTAGGTTTCACTCTGTTTTCTCCTATATGGATACATGTAGTTGGAACTCTAAATCAAACACGGTTTGTGCTAGCTCTTTGAAAACTTGGCACAATAATGTAGTTCCAAGTACTGTCGCTATGATTTGTGTACTTTTGAAGTAGCCCCAAGCAGAGACTGACGAGAATCCCTTTCATTGAAAGGGGTTATCAAGCTCCACAAAAACTATGAGTTTCCTGAAATCTTAGCAAACATTTTTTCACCCAATCTTGATGATACTTGCAGGTAGTGATCAGTACACGAATCCCACTTGGCTCACCAAATTTCGTTGTTCTAGGTTAAACCGTTCCTTTGCAGTAACATGTTTAGGTTTCACTCTGTTTTCTCCTATATGGATACATGTAGTTGGAATTTCTAAATCAAACACGGTTTGTGCTAGCTCTTTGAAACTTGGCACAATAATGTAGTTCCAAGTTCTATCGCTATGGTTTGTGTGCTATTGAAGTAGCCCCAAGCAGAGACTGACGAGAATCCCTTTCATTGAAAGGGGTTGCCAAGCTTCCAAAAAACTACGAGTTTCCTGAAATCTCAGCAAACATTTTTTCACCCAATCTTGATGATACTTCTATTTAATGATCAGTACACCAATCCCACTTGGCTCACCATATTTCGTTCTTCTAGGTTAAACCGTTCCTTTGCAGTAACCGTTTTCATGTTTAGGTTTCACTCTGTTTTCTCCTATGTGGATACATGTTGTTGGAACTCTAAATCAAACACGGTTTGTGCTAGCTCTTTGAAACTTGGCACAATAATGTAGTTCCAAGTTCTATCGCTATGGTTTGTGTGCTACTGAACTACCCCAAGCAGAGACTGAAGAGAATCCCTTTCATAGAAAGGGGTTGCCAGGCTTCCAAAAAACTGTGAGTTTTCTGAAATCTCAGCAAACATTTTTTCACCCAGTCTTGATGATACTTCCATTTAATGATCAGTACACCAATCCCACTTGGCTCACCAAATTTCGTTCTTCTAGGTTAAACTGTTCCTTTGCAGTAACCGTTTTCATGTTTAGGTTTCACTCTGTTTTCTCCTATATAGATACATGTAGTTGGAACTCTAAATCAAACACGGTTTGTGCTAGCTCTTTGAAACTCTGCACAATAATGTAGTTCCAAGTTCTATGGCTATGGTTTGTGTGCTATTGAAGTAGCCCCAAGCAGAGACTGACGAGAATCCCTTTCATAGAATGGGGTTGCCAAGCTTCCAAAAAACTACGAGTTTCCTGAAATCTCATCAAACATTTTTTCACCCAATCTTTGATGATACTTCCATTTAATGATCAGTACACCAATCCCACTTGGCTCACCAAATTTCGTTCTTCTAGGTTAAACCATTCCTTTGCAGTAACCGTTTTCATGTTTAGGTTTCACTCTGTTTTCTCCTATATGGATACATGTAGTTGGAACTCTAAATCAAACACGGTTTGTGCTAGCTCTTTGAAACTTGGCACAATAATGTAGTTCCAAGTTCTATCGCTATGGTTTGTGTGCTATTGAAGTAGCCCCAAGCAGAGACTGACGAGAATCCCTTTCATAGAATGGGGTTGCCAGGCTTCCAAAAAACTGCGAGTTTCCTTAAATCTCAGCCAACATTTTCTCACCCAGTCTTGATGATACATCCATTTAATGATCAGTACACCAATCCCACTTGGCTCACCAAATTTCGTTCTTCTAGCTTAAACCGTTCCTTTGCAGTAATCGTTTTCATATTTAGGTTTCACTCTGTTTTCTCCTATATAGATACATGTAGTTGGAACTCTAAATCAAACACGGTTTGTGCTAGCTCTTTGAAACTTGGCACAATAATGTAGTTTCATGATCTATCGCTAGGGGTTGTGTGCTATTGAAGTAGCCCCAAGCAGAGACTGACGAGAATCCCTTTCATTGAAAGGGGTTGCCAAGCTTCCAAAAAACTACGAGTTTCCAGAAATCTCAGCAAACATTTTTTCACCCAATCTTGATGATACTTCCATTTAATGATCAGTACACCAATCCCAATTGGCTCACCAAATTTCGTTCTTCTAGGTTAAACCGTTCCTTTGCAGTAACCGTTTTCATGTTTAGGTTTCACTCTGTTTTCTCCTATATGGATACATGTAGTTGGAAATCTAAATCAAACATGGTTTGTGCTAGCTCTTTGAAACTTGGCACAATAATGTAGTTCCAAGTTCTATCGCTATGGTTTGTGTGCTATTGAACTAGCCCCAAGCAGAGACTGACGAGAATCCCTTTCATTGAAAGGGGTTGCCAAGCTTCCAAAAAACTACGAGTTTCCTGAAATCTCAGCAAACAATTTTTCACCCAATCTTGATGATACTTGCATGTAGTGATCAGTACACGAATCCCACTTGGCTCACTAAATTTCGTTCTTCTAGGTTAAAACGTTCCTTTGCAGTAACCGTTTTCATGATTAGGTTTCACTCTGTTTTCTCCTATATGGATACATGTAGTTGGAACTCTAAATCAAACACGGTTTGTGCTAGCTCTTTGAAACTTGGCACAATAATGTAGTTCCAAGTTCTATCGCTATGGTTTGTGTGCTATTGAAGTAGCCCCAAGCAGAGACTGACGAGAATCCCTTTCATAGAAAGGCGTTGCCAGGCTTCCAAAAAACTGCGAGTTTCCTGAAATCACAGCAAACATTTTTTCACCCAGTCTTGATGATACTTCCATTTAATGATCAGTACACCAATCCCACTTGGCTCACCAAATGTCGTTCTTCTAGGTTAAACCGTTCCTTTGCAGTAATCGTTTTCATATTTAGGTTTCACTCTGTTTTCTCCTATATAGATACACGTAGTTGGAACTCTAAATCAAACACGGTTTGTGCTAGCTCTTTGAAACCTGGCACAATAATGTAGTTCCAAGTTCTATCGCTAGGGTTTGTGTGCTATTGAAGTAGCCCCAAGCAGAGAATGACGAGAATCCCTTTCATTGAAAGGGGTTGCCAAGCTTCCAAAAAACTACGAGTTTCCTGAAATCACAGCAAACATTTTTTCACCCAATCTTGATGATACTTCCATTTAATGATCAGTACACCAATCCCACTTGGCTCACCAAATTTCGTTCTTCTAGGTTAAACTGTTCCTTTGCAGTAACCGTTTTCATGTTTAGGTTTCACTCTGTTTTCTCCTATATGGATACATGTAGTTGGAACTCTAAAAAAAACATGGTTTGTGCTAGCTCTTTGAAGCTTGGCACATTAATGAAGTTCCAAGTTCTATCGCTATGGTTTGTGTGCTATTGAAGTAGCCCCAAGCAGAGACTGACGAGAATCACTTTCATTGAACGTGGTTGGAGGCTTCCAAAAAACTGCGTGTTTCCTGAAATCTCAGCAAACATTTTTTAACCCAATCTTGATGATACTTCCATTTAATGATCAGTACACCCATCCCACTTGGCTCACCAAATTTCGTTCTTCTAGGTTATACCGTTCCTTTGCAGTAACCGTTTTCATGTTTAGGTTTCACTCTGTTTTCTCCTATATGGATACATGTAGTTGGAACTCTAAATCAAACACGGTTTGTGCTAGCTCTTTGAAACTTGGCACAATAATGTAGTTCCAAGTTCTATGGCTATGGTTTGTGTGCTATTGAAGTAGCCCCAAGCAGAGACTGACGAGAATCCCTTTCATTGAAAGGGGTGGCCAAGCTTCCAAAAAACTACGAGTTTCCTGAAATCTCAACAAATATTTTTTCACCCAATCTTGATGATACTTCCATTTAATGATCAGTACACCAATCCCACTTGGCTCACCAAATTTCGTTCTTCTAGGTTAAACCGTTCCTTTGCAGTAACCGTTTTCATGTTTAGGTTTCACTCTGTTTTCTCCTATATGGATCCATGTAGTTGGAACTCTAAATCAAACACGGTTTGTGCTAGCTCTTTGAAACTTGGCACAATAATATAGTTCCAAGTTCTATCCCTATGGTTTGTGTGCTATTGAAGTAGCCCCAAGCAGAGACTGACGAGAATCCCTTTCATTGAAAGGGGTTGCCAAGCTTCCAAAAAACTACGAGTTTCCTGAAATCTCAGCTAACATTTTTTCACCCAATCTTGATGATACTTCCATTTAATGATCAGTACACCAATCCACCTTGGCTCACCAAATTTCATTCTTCTAGGTTAAACCGTTCCTTTGCAGTAACCATTTTCATGTTTAGGTTTCACTCTGTTTTCTCCTATATGGATACATGTAGTTGGAACTCTAAATCAAACACGGTTTGTGCTAGCTCTTTGAAACTTGGCACAATAATGTAGTTCCAAGTTCTATCGCTACGGTTTTGTGTGCTATTGAAGTAGCCCCAAGCAGAGACTGACGAGAAACCCTTTCATTGAAAGGGGTTGCCAAGCTTCCAAAAAACTACGAGTTTCCTGAAATCTCAGCAAACATTTTTTCACCCAATCTTGATGATACTTCCATTTAATGATCAGTACACCAATCCCACTTGGCACACCAAATTTCGTTCTTCTAGGTTAAATCGTTCCTTTGCAGTAACCGTTTTCATGTTTAGGTTTCACTCTGTTTTCTCCTATATAGATACGTGTAGTTGGAACTCTAAATCACACAGGGTTTGTGCTAGCTCTTTGAAACTTGGCACAATAATGTAGTTCCAAGTTCTATCGCTATGGTTTGTGTGCTATTGAAGTATCCCCAAGCAGAGAATGACGAGAATCCCTTTCATTGAAAGGAGTTGCCAAGCTTACAAAAAACTGCGAGTTTCCTGAAATCTCAGCAAACATTTTTTCACCCAATCTTGATGATAATTCTATTTAATAATCAGTACACCAATTCCACTTGGCTCACCAAATTTCGTTCTTCTAGGTTAAACCGTTCCTTTGCAGTAACCGTTTTCATGTTTAGGTTTCACTCTGTTTTCTCCTATATGGATACATGTAGTAGGAACTCTAAATCAAACACGGTTTGTGCTAGCTCTTTGAAACTTGGCACAGTAATGTAGTTCCAAGTTCTATCGCTATGGTTTGTGTGCTATTGAAGTAGCCCCAAGCAGAGAATGACGAGAATCCCTTTCATTGAAAGGGGTTGCCAAGCTTACAAAAAACTGCGAGTTTCCTGAAATCTCAGCAAACATTTTTTCACCCAATCTTGTTGATACTTGCAGGTAGTGATCAGTACATGAATCCCACTTGGCTCACTAAATTTCGTTCTTCTACGTTAAACCGTTCCTTTGCAGTAACCCTTTTCATGTTTAGGTTTCACTCTGTTTTCTCCTATATGGATACATGTAGTTGGAACTCTAAATCAAACACGGTTTGTGCTAGCTCTTTGAAACTTGGCACAATAATGTAGTTCCAAGTACTGTCGCTATGATTTGTGTGCTTTTGAAGTAGCCCCAAGCAGAGACTGACGAGAATCCCTTTCATTGAAAGGGGTTGCCAAGCTTCCAAAAACTGCGAGTTTCCTGAAATCTCAGCAAACATTTTTTCACCCAATCTTGATGATACTTGCAGGTAGTGATCAGTACACGAATCCCACTTGGCTCACCAAATTTCGTTGTTCTAGGTTAAACCGTTCCTTTGCAGTAACCGTTTTCATGTTTAGGTTTCACTCTGTTTTCTCCTATATGGATACATGTAGTTGGAATTCTAAATCAAACACGGTTTGTGCTAGCTCTTTGAAACTTGGCACAATAATGTAGTTCCAAGTTCTATCGCTATGGTTTGTGTGCTATTGAAGTAGCCCCAAGCAGAGACTGACGAGAATCCCTTTCATTGAAAGGGGTTGCCAAGCTTCCAAAAAACTACGAGTTTCCTGAAATCTCAGCAAACATTTTTTCACCCAATCTTGATGATACTTCTATTTAATGATCAGTACACCAATCCCACTTGGCTCACCAAATTTCGTTCTTCTAGGTTAAACTGTTCCCTTTGCAGTAACCGTTTTCATGTTTAGGTTTCACTCTGTTTTCTCCTATATAGATACATGTAGTTGGAACTCTAATCAAACACGGTTTGTGCTAGCTCTTTGAAACTCTGCACAATAATGTAGTTCCAAGTTCTATGGCTATGGTTTGTGTGCTATTGAAGTAGCCCCAAGCAGAGACTGACGAGAATCCCTTTCATAGAATGGGGTTGCCAAGCTTCCAAAAAACTACGAGTTTCCTGAAATCTCATCAAACATTTTTTCACCCAATCTTGATGATACTTCCATTTAATGATCAGTACACCAATCCCACTTGGCTCACCAAATTTCGTTCTTCTAGGTTAAACCATTCCTTTGCAGTAACCGTTTTCATGTTTAGGTTTCACTCTGTTTTCTCCTATATGGATACATGTAGTTGGAACTCTAAATCAAACACGGTTTGTGCTAGCTCTTTGAAACTTGGCACAATAATGTAGTTCCAAGTTCTATCGCTATGGTTTGTGTGCTATTGAAGTAGCCCAAGCAGAGACTGACGAGAATCCCTTTCATAGAATGGGGTTGCCAGGCTTCCAAAAAACTGCGAGTTTCCTTAAATCTCAGCCAACATTTTCTCACCCAGTCTTGATGATACATCCATTTAATGATCAGTACACCAATCCCACTTGGCTCACCAAATTTCGTTCTTCTAGCTTAAACCGTTCCTTTGCAGTAATCGTTTTCATATTTAGGTTTCACTCTGTTTTCTCCTATATAGATACATGTAGTTGGAACTCTAAATCAAACACGGTTTGTGCTAGCTCTTTGAAACATGGCACAATAATGTAGTTCCAAGTTTTATGGCTATGGTTTGTGTGCTATTGAAGTAGCCCCAAGCAGATACTGACGAGAATCCCTTTCATTCAAAGGGGTTGCCAAGCTTCCAAAAAACTACGAGTTTCCTGAAATATCAGCAAACATTTTTTCACCCAATCTTGATGATACTTCCATTTAATGATCAGTACACCAATCCCACTTGGCTCACCAAATTTCGTTCTTCTAGGTTAAACCGTTTCCTTTGCAGTAACCGTTTTCATGTTTAGGTTTCACTCTGTTTTCTCCTATATGGATACATGTAGTTGGAACTCTAAATCAAACACGGTTTGTGCTAGCTCTTTGAAACTTGGCACAATAATGTAGTTCCAAGTTCTATCGCTATGGTTTGTGTGCTACTGAACTACCCCAAGCAGAGACTGAAGAGAATCCCTTTCATAGAAAGGGGTTGCCAGGCTTCCAAAAAACTGTGAGTTTCTGAAATCTCAGCAAACATTTTTTCACCCAGTCTTGATGATACTTCCATTTAATGATCAGTACACCATCCCACTTGGCTCACCAAATTTCGTTCTTCTAGGTTAAACTGTTCCTTTGCAGTAACCGTTTCATGTTTAGGTTTCACTCTGTTTTCTCCTATATAGATACATGTAGTTGGAACTCTAAATCAAACACGGTTTGTGCTAGCTCTTTGAAACTCTGCACAATAATGTAGTTCCAAGTTCTATGGCTATGGTTTGTGTGCTATTGAAGTAGCCCCAAGCAGAGACTGACGAGAATCCCTTTCATAGAATGGGGTTGCCAAGCTTCCAAAAAACTACGAGTTTCCTGAAATCTCATCAAACATTTTTTCACCCAATCTTGATGATACTTCCATTTAATGATCAGTACACCAATCCCACTTGGCTCACCAAATTTCGTTCTTCTAGGTTAAACCATTCCTTTGCAGTAACCGTTTTCATGTTTAGGTTTCACTCTGTTTTCTCCTATATGGATACATGTAGTTGGAACTCTAAATCAAAACACGGTTTGTGCTAGCTCTTTGAAACTTGGCACAATAATGTAGTTCCAAGTTCTATCGCTATGGTTTGTGTGCTATTGAAGTAGCCCCAAGCAGAGACTGACGAGAATCCCTTTCATAGAATGGGGTTGCCAGGCTTCCAAAAAACTGCGAGTTTCCTTAAATCTCAGCCAACATTTTCTCACCAGTCTTGATGATACATCCATTTAATGATCAGTACACCAATCCCACTTGGCTCACCAAATTTCGTTCTTCTAGCTTAAAGCGTTCCTTTGCAGTAATCGTTTTCATATTTAGGTTTCACTCTGTTTTCTCCTATATAGATACATGTAGTTTGAACTCTAAATCAAACACGGTTTGTGCTAGCTCTTTGAAACTTGGCACAATAATGTAGTTTTCATGATCTATCGCTAGGGGTTGTGTGCTATTGAAGTAGCCCCAAGCAGAGACTGACGAGAATCCCTTTCATTGAAAGGGGTTGCCAAGCTTCCAAAAACTACGAGTTTCCAGAAATCTCAGCAAACATTTTTTTCACCCAATCTTGATGATACTTCCATTTAATGATCAGTACACCAATCCCAATTGGCTCACCAAATTTCGTTCTTCTAGGTTAAACCGTTCCTTTGCAGTAACCGTTTTCATGTTTAGGTTTCACTCTGTTTTCTCCTTATTGGATACATGTAGTTGGAATCTAAATCAAACATGGGTTTGTGCTAGCTCTTTGAAACTTGGCACAATAATGTAGTTCCAAGTTCTATCGCTCTGGTTTGTGTGCTATTGAACTAGCCCCAAGCAGAGACTGACGAGAATCCCTTTCATTGAAAGGGTTGCCAAGCTTCCAAAAAACTACGAGTTTCCTGAAATCTCAGCAAACAATTTTTCACCCAATCTTGATGATACTTGCATGTAGTGATCAGTACACGAATCCCACTTGGCTCACTAAATTTCGTTCTTCTAGGTTAAAACGTTCCTTTGCAGTAACCGTTTTCATGATTAGGTTTCAATCTGTTTTCTCCTATATGGATACATGTAGTTGGAACTCTAAATCAAACACGGTTTGTGCTAGCTCTTTGAAACTTGGCACAATAATGTAGTTCCAAGTTCTATCGCTATGGTTTGTGTGCTATTGAAGTAGCCCCAAGCAGAGACTGACGAGAATCCCTTTCATAGAAAGGCGTTGCCAGGCTTCCCAAAAAACTGCGAGTTTCCTGAAATCACAGCAAACATTTTTCACCCAGTTCTTGATGATACTTCCATTTAATGATCAGTACACCAATCCCACTTGGCTCACAAATGTCGTTCTTCTAGGTAAACCGTTCCTTTGCAGTAATCGTTTTCATATTTAGGTTTCACTCTGTTTTCTCCTATATAGATACACGTAGTTGGAACTCTAAATCAAACACGGGTTTGTGCTAGCTCTTTGAAACCTGGCACAATAATGTAGTTCCAAGTTCTATCGCTAGGGTTTGTGTGCTATTGAAGTAGCCCCAAGCAGAGAATGACGAGAATCCCTTTCATTGAAAGGGGTTGCCAAGCTTCCAAAAAACTACGAGTTTTCCTGAAATCTCATCAAACATTTTTTCACCCAATCTTGATGATACTTCCATTTAATGATCAGTACACCAATCCCACTTGGCTCACCAATTTCGTTCTTCTAGGTTAAACCATTCCTTGCAGTAACCGTTTTCATGTTTAGGTTTCACTCTGTTTTCTCCTATATGGATACATGTAGTTGGAACTCTAAATCAAACACGGTTTGTGCTAGCTCTTTGAAACTTGGCACAATAATGTAGTTCCAAGTTCTATCGCTATGGTTTTGTGTGCTATTGAAGTAGCCCCAAGCAGAGACTGACGAGAATCCCTTTCATAGAATGGGGTTGCCAGGCTTCCAAAAAACTGCGAGTTTCCTTAAATCTCAGCCAACATTTTCTCACCCAGTCTTGATGATACATCCATTTAATGATCAGTACACCAATCCCACTTGGCTCACCAAATTTCGTTCTTCTAGCTTAAACCGTTCCTTTGCAGTAATCGTTTTCATATTTAGGTTTCACTCTGTTTTCTCCTATATAGATACATGTAGTTGGAACTCTAAATCAAACACGGTTTGTGCTAGCTCTTTGAAACATGGCACAATAATGTAGTTCCAAGTTCTATGGCTATGGTTTGTGTGCTATTGAAGTAGCCCCAAGCAGATACTGACGAGAATCCCTTTCATTCAAAGAGGTTGCCAAGCTTCCAAAAAACTACGAGTTTCCTGAAATATCAGCAAACATTTTTCACCCAATCTTGATGATACTTCCATTTAATGATCAGTACACCAATCCCACTTGGCTCACCAAATTTCGTTCTTCTAGGTTAAACCGGTTCCTTTGCAGTAACCGTTTTCATGTTTAGGTTTCACTCTGTTTTCTCCTATATGGATACCATGTAGTTGGAACTCTAAATCAAACACGGTTTGTGCTAGCTCTTTGAAACTTGGCACAATAATGTAGTTCCAAGTTCTATCGCTATGGTTTGTGTGCTACTGAACTACCCCAAGCAGAGACTGAAGAGAATCCCTTTCATAGAAAGGGGTTGCCAGGCTTCCAAAAAACTGTGAGTTTTCTGAAATCTCAGCAAACATTTTTTCACCCAGTCTTGATGATACTTCCATTTAATGATCAGTACACCAATCCCACTTGGCTCACCAAATTTCGTTCTTCTAGGTGAAACTTTCCTTTGCAGTAACCGTTTTCATGTTTAGGTTTCACTCTGTTTTCTCCTATATAGATACATGTAGTTGGAACTCTAAATCAAACACGGTTTGTGCTAGCTCTTTGAAACTCTGCACAATAATGTAGTTCCAAGTTCTATGGCTATGGTTTGTGTGCTATTGAAGTAGCCCCAAGCAGAGACTGACGAGAATCCCTTTCATAGAATGGGTTGCCAAGCTTCCAAAAAACTACGAGTTTCCTGAAATCTCATCAAACATTTTTTCACCCAATCTTGATGATACTTCCATTTAATGATCAGTACACCAATCCCACTTGGCTCACCAAATTTCGTTCTTCTAGGTTAAACCATTCCTTTGCAGTAACCCGTTTTCATGTTTAGGTTTCACTCTGTTTTCTCCTATATGGATACATGTAGTTGGAACTCTAAATCAAACACGGTTTGTGCTAGCTCTTTGAAACTTGGCACAATAATGTAGTTCCAAGTTCTATCGCTATGGTTTGTGTGCTATTGAAGTAGCCCCAAGCAGAGACTGACGAGAATCCCTTTCATAGAATGGGGTTGCCAGGCTTCCAAAAACTGCGAGTTTCCTTAAATCTCCAGCCAACATTTTCTCCCCAGTCTTGATGATACATCCATTTAATGATCAGTACACCAATCCCACTTGGCTCACCAAATTTCGTTCTTCTAGCTTAAACCGGTTCCTTTGCAGTAATCGTTTTCATACTTTAGGTTTCACTCTGTTTTCTCCTATATAGATACATGTAGTTGGAACTCTAAATCAAACACGGTTTGTGCTAGCTCTTTGAAACTTGGCACAATAATGTAGTTTCATGATCTATCGCTAGGGGTTGTGTGCTATTGAAGTAGCCCCAAGCAGAGACTGACGAGAATCCCTTTCATTGAAAGGGGTTGCCAAGCTTCCAAAAAACTACGAGTTTCCAGAAATCTCAGCAAACATTTTTTCACCCAATCTTGATGATACTTCCATTTAATGATCAGTACACCAATCCCAATTGGCTCACCAAATTTCGTTCTTCTAGGTTAAACCGTTCCTTTGCAGTAACCGTTTTCATGTTTAGGTTTCACTCTGTTTTCTCCTATATGGATACATGTAGTTGGAAATCTAAATCAAACATGGTTTGTGCTAGCTCTTTGAAACTTGGCACAATAATGTAGTTCCAAGTTCTATCGCTATGGTTTGTGTGCTATTGAACTAGCCCCAAGCAGAGACTGACGAGAATCCCTTTCATTGAAAGGGGTTGCCAAGCTTCCAAAAAACTACGAGTTTCCTGAAATCTCAGCAAACAATTTTTCACCCAATCTTGATGATACTTGCATGTAGTGATCAGTACACGAATCCCACTTGGCTCACTAAATTTCGTTCTTCTAGGTTAAAACGTTCCTTTGCAGTAACCGTTTTCATGATTAGGTTTCAATCTGTTTTCTCCTATATGGATACATGTAGTTGGAACTCTAAATCAAACACGGTTTGTGCTAGCTCTTTGAAACTTGGCACAATAATGTAGTTCCAAGTTCTATCGCTATGGTTTGTGTGCTATTGAAGTAGCCCCAAGCAGAGACTGACGAGAATCCCTTTCATAGAAAGGCGTTGCCAGGCTTCCAAAAAACTGCGAGTTTCCTGAAATCACAGCAAACATTTTTTCACCCAGTCTTGATGATACTTCCATTTAATGATCAGTACACCAATCCCACTTGGCTCACCAAATGTCGTTCTTCTAGGTTAAACCGTTCCTTTGCAGTAATCGTTTTCATATTTAGGTTTCACTCTGTTTTCTCCTATATAGATACACGTAGTTGGAACTCTAAATCAAACACGGTTTGTGCTAGCTCTTTGAAACCTGGCATAATAATGTAGTTCCAAGTTCTATCGCTAGGGTTTGTGTGCTATTGAAGTAGCCCCAAGCAGAGAATGACGAGAATCCCTTTCATTGAAAGGGGTTGCCAAGCTTCCAAAAACTACGAGTTTCCTGAAATCACAGCAAACATTTTTTTTCACCCAATCTTGATGATACTTCCATTTAATGATCAGTACACCAATCCCACTTGGCTCACCAAATTCGTTCTTCTAGGTTAAACTGTTCCTTTGCAGTAACCGTTTTCATGTTTAGGTTTCACTCTGTTTTCTTCCTATATGGATACATGTAGTTGGAACTCTAAATCAAACATGGTTTTGTGCTAGCTCTTTGAAGCTTGGCACATTAATGAAGTTCCAAGTTCTATCGCTATGGTTTGTGTGCTATTGAAGTAGCCCCAAGCAGAGACTGACGAGAATCACTTTCATTGAACGTGGTTGGAGGCTTCCAAAAACTGGTGTTTCCTGAAATCTCAGCAACATTTTTTAACCAAACTTGATGATACTTCCATTTAATGATCAGTACACCAATCCTACTTGGCTCACCAAATTTCGTTCTTCTAGGTTATACCGTTCCTTTGCAGTAACCGTTTTCATGTTTAGGTTTCACTCTGTTTTCTCCTATATGGATACATGTAGTTGGAACTCTAAATCAAACACGGTTTGTGCTAGCTCTTTGAAACTTGGCACAATAATGTAGTTCCAAGTTCTATCGCTATGGTTTGTGTGCTATTGAAGTAGCCCCAAGCAGAGACTGACGAGAATCCCTTTCATTGAAAGGGGTTGCCAAGCTTCCAAAAAACTACGAGTTTCCTGAAATCTCAACAAATATTTTTTCACCCAATCTTGATGATACTTCCATTTAATGATCAGTACACCAATCCCACTTGGCTCACCAAATTTCGTTCTTCTAGGTTAAACCGTTCCTTTGCAGTAACCGTTTTCATGTTTAGGTTTCACTCTGTTTTCTCCTATATGGATCCATGTAGTTGGAACTCTAAATCAAACACGGTTTGTGCTAGCTCTTTGAAACATGGCACAATAATATAGTTCCAAGTTCTATCCCTATGGTTTGTGTGCTATTGAAGTAGCCCCAAGCAGAGACTGACGAGAATCCCTTTCATTGAAAGGGGTTGCCAAGCTTCCAAAAAACTACGAGTTTCCTGAAATCTCAGCTAACATTTTTTCACCCAATCTTGATGATACTTCCATTTAATGATCAGTACACCAATCCACCTTGGCTCACCAAATTTCATTCTTCTAGGTTAAACCGTTCCTTTGCAGTAACCATTTTCATGTTTAGGTTTCACTCTGTTTTCTCCTATATGGATACATGTAGTTGGAACTCTAAATCAAACACGGTTTGTGCTAGCTCTTTGAAACTTGGCACAATAATGTAGTTCCAAGTTCTATCGCTACGGTTTGTGTGCTATTGAAGTAGCCCCAAGCAGAGACTGACGAGAATCCCTTTCATTGAAAGGGGTTGCCAAGCTTCCAAAAAACTACGAGTTTCCTGAAATCTCAGCAAACATTTTTTCACCCAATCTTGATGATACTTCCATTTAATGATCAGTACACCAATCCCACTTGGCACACCAAATTTCGTTCTTCTAGGTTAAATCGTTCCTTTGCAGTAACCGTTTTCATGTTTAGGTTTCACTCTGTTTTCTCCTATATAGATACGTGTAGTTGGAACTCTAAATCACACAGGGTTTGTGCTAGCTCTTTGAAACTTGGCACAATAATGTAGTTCCAAGTTCTATCGCTATGGTTTGTGTGCTATTGAAGTATCCCCAAGCAGAGAATGACGAGAATCCCTTTCATTGAAAGGAGTTGCCAAGCTTACAAAAAACTGCGAGTTTCCTGAAATCTCAGCAAATATTTTTTCACCCAATCTTGTTGATACTTGCAGGTAGTGATCAGTACATGAATCCCACTTGGCTCACTAAATTTCGTTCTTCTACGTTAAACGGTTCCTTTGCAGTAACCCTTTTCATGTTTAGGTTTCACTCTGTTTTCTCCTATATGGATACATGTAGTTGGAACTCTAAATCAAACACGGTTTGTGCTAGCTCTTTGAAACTTGGCACAATAATGTAGTTCCAAGTACTGTCGCTATGATTTGTGTGCTTTTGAAGTAGCCTCAAGCAGAGACTGACGAGAATCCCTTTCATTGAAAGGGGTTATCAAGCTTCCAAAAACACTACGAGTTTCCTGAAATCTCAGCAAACATTTTTTCACCCAATCTTGATGATACTTGCAGGTAGTGATCAGTACACGAATCCCACTGGCTCACCAAATTTCGTTGTTCTAGGTTAAACCGTTCCTTTGCAGTAACCGTTTTCATGTTTAGGTTTCACTCTGTTTTCTCCTATATGGATACATGTAGTTGGAATTCTAAATCAAACACGGTTTGTGCTAGCTCTTTGAAACTTGGCACAATAATGTAGTTCCAAGTTCTATCGCTATGGTTTGTGTGCTATTGAAGTAGCCCCAAGCAGAGACTGACGAGAATCCCTTTCATTGAAAGGGGTTGCCAAGCTTCCAAAAAACTACGAGTTTCCTGAAATCTCAGCAAACATTTGTTTCACCCAATCTTGATGATACTTCCATTTAATGATCAGCACACCAATCCCACTTGGCTCACCAAATTTCGTTCTTCTAGGTTAAACTGTTCCTTTGCAGTAACCGTTTTCATGTTTAGATTTCACACTGTTTTCTCCTATATGGATACATGTAGTTGGAACTCTAAATCAAACACGGTTTGTGCTAGCTCTTTGAAACTTCGCACAATAATGTAGTTCCAAGTTCTATCGCTATGGTTTGTGTGCTATTGAAGTAGCCCCAAGCAGAGACTGACGAGAATCCCTTTCATTGAAAGGGGTTGCCAAGCTTCCAAAAAACTACGAGTTTCCTGAAATCTCAGCAAACATTTTTTCACCCAATCTTGATGATACTTCTATTTAATGATCAGTACACCAATCCCACTTGGCTCACCATATTTCTTTCTTCTAGGTTAAACCGTTCCTTTGCAGTAACCGTTTTCATGTTTAGGTTTCACTCTGTTTTCTCCTATGTGGATACATGTTGTTGGAACTCTAAATCAAACACGGTTTGTGCTAGCTCTTTGAAACTTGGCACAATAATGTAGTTTCATGATCTATCGCTAGGGTTTGTGTGCTATTGAAGTAGCCCCAAGCAGAGACTGACGAGAATCCCTTTCATTGAAAGGGGTTGCCAAGCTTCCAAAAAACTACGAGTTTCCAGAAATCTCAGCAAACATTTTTTCACCCAATCTTGATGATACTTCCATTTAATGATCAGTACACCAATCCCACTTGGCTCACCAAATTTCGTTCTTCTAGGTTAAACCGTTCCTTTGCAGTAACTGTTTTCATGTTTAGGTTTCACTCTGTTTTCTCCTATATGGATACATGTAGTTGGAAATCTAAATCAAACACGGTTTGTGCTAGCTCTTTGAAACTTGCCACAATAATGTAGGTCCAAGTTCTATCGCTATGGTTTGTGTGCTATTGAAGTAGCCCCAAGCAGAGACTGACGAGAATCCCTTTCATTGAAAGGGGTTGCCAAGCTTCCAAAACACTACGAGTTTCCTGAAATCTCAGCAAACATTTTTTCACCCAATCTTGATGATACTTCTATTTAATAATCAGTACACCAATTCCACTTGGCTCACCAAATTTCGTTCTTCTAGGTTAAACCGTTCCTTTGCAGTAACCGTTTTCATGTTTAGGTTTCACTCTGTTTTCTCCTATATGGATACATGTAGTTGGAACTCTAAATCAAACACGGTTTGTGCTAGCTCTTTGAAACTTGGCACAATAATGTAGTTCCAAGTTCTATCGCTATGGTTTGTGTGCTATTGAAGTAGCCCCAAGCAGAGACTGACGAGAATCCCTTTCATTGAAAGGGGTTGCCAAGCTTCCAAAAAACTACGAGTTTCCTGAAATCTCAGCAAACATTTTTTCACCCAATCTTGATGATACTTGCAGGTAGTGATCAGTACACGAATCCCAGTTGGCTCACCAAATTTCTTTCTTCTATGTTAAACCGTTCCTTTGCAGTAACTGTTTTCATGTTTAGGTTTCACTCTGTTTTCTCCTATATGGATACATGTAGTTGGAACTCTAAATCAAACACGGTTTGTGCTAGCTCTTTGAAACTTGGCACAATAATGTAGTTCCAAGTTCTATCGCTATGGTTTGTGTGCTATTGAAGTAGCCCCAAGCAGAGACTGACGAGAATACCTTTCATTGAAAGGGGATATCAAGCTTCCAAAAAACTACGAGTTTCCTGAAATCACAGCAAACATTTTTTCACCCAATCTTGATGATACTTGCAGGTAGTGATCAGTACACGAATCCCACTTGGCTCACCAAATTTCGTTCTTCTAGGTTAAATCGTTCCTTTGCAGTAACCGTTTTCATGTTTAGGTTTCACTCTGTTTTCTCCTATATGGATACATGTAGTTGGAACTGTAAATCAAACACGGTTTGTGCTAGCTCTTTGAAACTTGGCACAATAATGTAGTTCCAAGTTCTATGGCTATGGTTTGTGTGCTATTGAAGTAGCCCCAAGCAGAGACTGACGAGAATCCCTTTCATTGAAAGGGGTTGCCAAGCTTCCAAAAAACTACGAGTTTCCTGAAATCTCAGCAAACATTTTTTCACCCAATCTTGATGATACTTCCATTTAATGATCAGTACACCAATCCCACTTGGCTCACCAAATTTCGTTCTTCTAGGTTAAACCGTTCCTTTGCAGTAACCGTTTTCATGTTTAGGTTTCACTCTGTTTTCTCCTATATGGATACATGTAGTTGGAACTCTAAATCAAACACGGTTTGTGCTAGCTCTTTGAAACTTGGCACAATAATGTAGTTCCAAGTTCTATGGCTATGGTTTGGGTGCTATTGAAGTAGCCCGAAGCAGAGACTGACGAGAATCCCTTTCATTGAAAGGGGTTGCCAAGCTTCCAAAAAACTACGAGTTTCCTGAAATCTCAGCAAACATTTTTTCACCCAATCTTGATGATACTTGCAGGTAGTGATCAGTACACGAATCCCACTTGGCTCACCAAATTTCGTTCTTCTAGGTTAAACCGTTCCTTTGCAGTAACCGTTTTCATGTTTAGGTTTCACTCTGTTTTCTCCTATATGGATACATGTAGTTGGAACTCTAAATCAAACACGGTTTGTGCTAGCTTTTTGAAACATGGCACAATAATGTAGTTCCAAGTTCTATGGCTATGGTTTGTGTGCTATTGAAGTAGCCCCAAGCAGAGACTGACGAGAATCCCTTTCATTGAAAGGGGTTGCCAAGCTTCCAAAAAACTACGAGTTTCCTGAAATCTCAGCAAACAATTTTTCACCCATTCTTGATGATACTTGCATGTAATGATCAGTACACGAATCCCACTTGGCTCACTAAATTTCGTACTTCTAGGTTAAAAGGTTCCTTTGCAGTAACCGTTTTCATATTTAGGTTTCACTCTGTTTTCTCCTATATAGATACATGGAGTTGGAACTCTAAATCAAACACGGTTTGTGCTAGCTCTTTGAAACCTGGCACAATAATGTAGTTCCAAGTTCTATCGCTAGGGTTTGTGTGCTATAGAAGTAGCCCCAAGCAGAGACTGACGAGAATCCCTTTCATGAAAGGGGTTGCCAAGCTTCCAAAAAACTACGAGTTTCCTGAAATCTCAGCAAACATTTTTTCACCCAATCTTGATGATACTTCCATTTAATGATCAGTACACCAATCCCACTTGGCTCACCAAATTTCGTTCTTCTACGTTAAACCGTTCCTTTGCAGTAACTGTTTTCATGTTTAGGTTTCACTCTGTTTTCTGCTATATGGATACATGTAGTTGGAACTCTAAATCAAACATGGTTTGTGCTAGCTCTTTGAAGCTTGGCACATTAATGTAGTTCCAAGTTCTATCGCTATGGTTTGTGTGCTATTGAAGTAGCCCCAAGCACAGACTGACGAGAATCCCTTTCATTGAAAGGGGTTGCCAAGCTTCCAAAAAACTGCGAGTTTCCTGAAATCTCAGCAAACATTTTTTCACCCAATCTTGATGATACTTCTATTTAATGATCAGTACACCAATCCCACTTGGCTCACCAAATTTCGTTCTGCTAGGTTAAACTGTTCCTTTGCAGTAACCGTTTTCATGTTTAGGTTTCACTCTGTTTTCTCCTATATGGATACATGTAGTAGGAACTCTAAATCAAACACGGTTTGTGCTAGCTCTTTGAAACTTGGCACAGTAATGTAGTTCCAAGTTCTATCGCTATGGTTTGTGTGCTATTGAAGTAGCCCCAAGCAGAGAATGACGAGAATCCCTTTCGTTGAAAGGGGTTGCCAAGCTTACAAAAAACTGCGAGTTTCCTGAAATCTCAGCAAACATTTTTTCACCCAATCTTGTTGATACTTGCAGGTAGTGATCAGTACATGAATCCCACTTGGCTCACTAAATTTCGTTCTTCTACGTTAAACCGTTCCTTTGCAGTAACCCTTTTCATGTTTAGGTTTCACTCTGTTTTCTCCTATATGGATACATGTAGTTGGAACTCTAAATCAAACACGGTTTGTGCTAGCTCTTTGAAACTTGGCACAATAATGTAGTTCCAAGTACTGTCGCTATGATTTGTGTGCTTTTGAAGTAGCCCCAAGCAGAGACTGACGAGAATCCCTTCCATTGAAAGGGGTTGCCAAGCTTCCAAAAAACTGCGAGTTTCCTGAAATCTCAGCAAACATTTTTTCACCCAATCTTGATGATACTTGCAGGTAGTGATCAGTACACGAATCCCACTTGGCTCACCAAATTTCGTTGTTCTAGGTTAAACCGTTCCTTTGCAGTAACCGTTTTCATGTTTAGGTTTCACTCTGTTTTCTCCTATATGGATACATGTAGTTGGAATTCTAAATCAAACACGGTTTGTGCTAGCTCTTTGAAACTTGGCACAATAATGTAGTTCCAAGTTCTATCGCTATGGTTTGTGTGCTATTGAAGTAGCCCCAAGCAGAGACTGACGAGAATCCCTTTCATTGAAAGGGGTTGCCAAGCTTCCAAAAAACTACGAGTTTCCTGAAATCTCAGCAAACATTTTTTCACCCAATCTTGATGATACTTCTATTTAATGATCAGTACACCAATCCCACTTGGCTCACCATATTTCGTTCTTCTAGGTTAAACCGTTCCTTTGCAGTAACCGTTTTCATGTTTAGGTTTCACTCTGTTTTCTCCTATGTGGATACATGTTGTTGGAACTCTAAATCAAACACGGTTTGTGCTAGCTCTTTGAAACTTGGCACAATAATGTAGTTTCATGATCTATCGCTAGGGTTTGTGTGCTATTGAAGTAGCCCCAAGCGGAGACTGACGAGAATCCCTTTCATTGAAAGGGGTTGCCAAGCTTCCAAAAAACTACGAGTTTCCAGAAATCTCAGCAAACATTTTTTCACCCAATCGTGATGATACTTCCATTTAATGATCAGTACACCAATCCCACTTGGCTCACCAAATTTCGTTCTTCTAGGTTAAACCGTTCCTTTGCAGTAACTGTTTTCATGTTTAGGTTTCACTCTGTTTTCTCCTATATGGATACATGTAGTTGGAAATCTAAATCAAACACGGTTTGTGCTAGCTCTTTGAAACTTGCCACAATAATGTAGGTCCAAGTTCTATCGCTATGGTTTGTGTGCTATTGAAGTAGCCCCAAGCAGAGACTGACGAGAATCCCTTTCATTGAAAGGGGTTGCCAAGCTTCCAAAACACTACGAGTTTCCTGAAATCTCAGCAAACATTTTTTCACCCAATCTTGATGATACTTCTATTTAATAATCAGTACACCAATCCCACTTGGCTCACCAAATTTCGTTCTTCTAGGTTAAACCGTTCCTTTGCAGTAACCGTTTTCATGTTTCGGTTTCACTCTGTTTTCTCCTATATGGATACATGTAGATGGAACTCTAAATCAAACACGGTTTGTGCTAGCTCTTTGAAACTTGGCACAATAATGTAGTTCCAAGTTCTATCGCTATGGTTTGTGTGCTATTGAAGTAGCCCCAAGCAGAGACTGACGAGAATCCCTTTCATTGAAAGGGGTTGCCAAGCTTCCAAAAAACTGCGAGTTTCCTGAAATCTCAGCAAACATTTTTTCACCCAGTCTTGATGATACTTCTATTTAATGATCAGTACACCAATCCCACTTGGCTCACCAAATTTCGTTCTGCTAGGTTAAACTGTTCCTTTGCAGTAACCGTTTTCATGTTTAGGTTTCACTCTGTTTTCTCCTATATGGATACATGTAGTTGGAACTCTAAATCAAACACGGTTTGTGCTAGCTCTTTGAAACTTGGCACAATAATGTAGTTCCAAGTTCTATCGCTATGGTTTGTGTGCTATTGAAGTAGCCCCAAGCAGAGACTGACGAGAATACCTTTCATTGAAAGGGGATATCAAGCTTCCAAAAAACTACGAGTTTCCTGAAATCACAGCAAACATTTTTTCACCCAATCTTGATGATACTTGCAGGTAGTGATCAGTACACGAATCCCACTTGGCTCACCAAATTTCGTTCTTCTAGGTTAAATCGTTCCTTTGCAGTAACCGTTTTCATGTTTAGGTTTCACTCTGTTTTCTCCTATATGGATACATGTAGTTGGAACTGTAAATCAAACACGGTTTGTGCTAGCTCTTTGAAACTTGGCACAATAATGTAGTTCCAAGTTCTATGGCTATGGTTTGTGTGCTATTGAAGTAGCCCCAAGCAGAGACTGACGAGAATCCCTTTCATTGAAAGGGGTTGCCAAGCTTCCAAAAAACTACGAGTTTCCTGAAATCTCAGCAAACATTTTTTCACCCAATCTTGATGATACTTCCATTTAATGATCAGTACACCAATCCCACTTGGCTCACCAAATTTCGTTCTTCTAGGTTAAACCGTTCCTTTGCAGTAACCGTTTTCATGTTTAGGTTTCACTCTGTTTTCTCCTATATGGATACATGTAGTTGGAACTCTAAATCAAACACGGTTTGTGCTAGCTCTTTGAAACTTGGCACAATAATGTAGTTCCAAGTTCTATCGCTATGGTTTGTGTGCTACTGAACTAGCCCCAAGCAGAGACTGAAGAGAATCCCTTTCATAGAAAGGGGTTGCCAGGCTTCCAAAAAACAGCGAGTTTCCTGAAATCTCAGGAAAAATTTTTTCACCCATTCTTGATGATACTTCCATTTAATGATCAGTACACCAATCCCACTTGGCTCACCAAATTTCGTTCTTCTAGGTTAAACCGTTCCTTTGCAGTAACTGTTTTCATGTTTAGGTTTCACTCTGTTTTCTCCTATATGGATACATGTAGTTGGAAATCTAAATCAAACACGGTTTGTGCTAGCTCTTTGAAACTTGCCACAATAATGTAGGTCCAAGTTCTATCGCTATGGTTTGTGTGCTATTGAAGTAGCCTCAAGCAGAGACTGACGAGAATCCCTTTCATTGAAAGGGGTTGCCAAGCTTCCAAAACACTACGAGTTTCCTGAAATCTCAGCAAACATTTTTTCACCCAATCTTGATGATACTTCTATTTAATAATCAGTACACCAATCCCACTTGGCTCACCAAATTTCGTTCTTCTAGGTTAAACCGTTCCTTTGCAGTAACCGTTTTCATGTTTCGGTTTCACTCTGTTTTCTCCTATATGGATACATGTAGTTGGAACTCTAAATCAAACACGGTTTGTGCTAGCTCTTTGAAACTTGGCACAATAATGTAGTTCCAAGTTCTATCGCTATGGTTTGTGTGCTATTGAAGTAGCCCCAAGCAGAGACTGACGAGAATCCCTTTCATTGAAAGGGGTTGCCAAGCTTCCAAAAAACTGCGAGTTTCCTGAAATCTCAGCAAACATTTTTTCACCCAGTCTTGATGATACTTCTATTTAATGATCAGTACACCAATCCCACTTGGCTCACCAAATTTCGTTCTGCTAGGTTAAACTGTTCCTTTGCAGTAACCGTTTTCATGTTTAGGTTTCACTCTGTTTTCTCCTATATGGATACATGTAGTTGGAACTCTAAATCAAACACGGTTTGTGCTAGCTCTTTGAAACTTGGCACAATAATGTAGTTCCAAGTTCTATCGCTATGGTTTGTGTGCTATTGAAGTAGCCCCAAGCAGAGACTGACGAGAATACCTTTCATTGAAAGGGGTTGCCAAGCTTCCAAAAAACTACGAGTTTCCTGAAATCTCAGCAAACATTTTTTCACCCAATCTTGATGATACTTGCAGGTAGTGATCAGTACACGAATCCCAGTTGGCTCACCAAATTTCGTTCTTCTATGTTAAACCGTTCCTTTGCAGTAACTGTTTTCATGTTTAGGTTTCACTCTGTTTTCTCCTATATGGATACATGTAGTTGGAACTCTAAATCAAACACGGTTTGTGCTAGCTCTTTGAAACTTGGCACAATAATGTAGTTCCAAGTTCTATCGCTATGGTTTGTGTGCTATTGAAGTAGCCCCAAGCAGAGACTGACGAGAATACCTTTCATTGAAAGGGGATATCAAGCTTCCAAAAAACTACGAGTTTCCTGAAATCACAGCAAACATTTTTTCACCCAATCTTGATGATACTTGCAGGTAGTGATCAGTACACGAATCCCACTTGGCTCACCAAATTTCGTTCTTCTAGGTTAAATTGTTCCTTTGCAGTAACCGTTTTCATGTTTAGGTTTCACTCTGTTTTCTCCTATATGGATACATGTAGTTGGAACTGTAAATCAAACACGGTTTGTGCTAGCTCTTTGAAACTTGGCACAATAATGTAGTTCCAAGTTCTATGGCTATGGTTTGTGTGCTATTGAAGTAGCCCCAAGCAGAGACTGACGAGAATCCCTTTCATTGAAAGGGGTTGCCAAGCTTCCAAAAAACTACGAGTTTCCTGAAATCTCAGCAAACATTTTTTCACCCAATCTTGATGATACTTCCATTTAATGATCAGTACACCAATCCCACTTGGCTCACCAAATTTCGTTCTTCTAGGTTAAACCGTTCCTTTGCAGTAACCGTTTTCATGTTTAGGTTTCACTCTGTTTTCTCCTATATGGATACATGTAGTTGGAACTCTAAATCAAACACGGTTTGTGCTAGCTCTTTGAAACTTGGCACAATAATGTAGTTCCAAGTTCTATCGCTATGGTTTGTGTGCTACTGAACTAGCCCCAAGCAGAGACTGAAGAGAATCCCTTTCATAGAAAGGGGTTGCCAGGCTTCCAAAAAACAGCGAGTTTCCTGAAATCTCAGGAAACATTTTTTTACCCATTCTTGATGATACTTCCATTTAATGATCAGTACACCAATCCCACTTGGCTCACCAAATTTCGTTCTTCTAGGTTAAACTGTTCCTTTGCAGTCACCGTTTTCATGTTTAGGTTTCACTCTGTTTTCTCCTATATAGATACATGTAGTTGGAACTCTAAATCAAACACGGTTTGTGCTAGCTCTTTGAAACTTGGCACAATAATGTAGTTCCAAGTTCTATGGCTATGGTTTGGGTGCTATTGAAGTAGCCCGAAGCAGAGACTGACGAGAATCCCTTTCATTGAAAGGGGTTGCCAAGCTTCCAAAAAACTACGGGTTTCCTGAAATCTCAGCAAACATTTTTTCACCCAATCTTGATGATACTTGCAGGTAGTGATCAGTACACGAATCCCACTTGGCTCACCAAATTTCGTTCTTCTAGGTTAAACCGTTCCTTTGCAGTAACCGTTTTCATGTTTAGGTTTCACTCTGTTTTCTCCTATATGGATACATGTAGTTGGAACTCTAAATCAAACACGGTTTGTGCTAGCTTTTTGAAACATGGCACAATAATGTAGTTCCAAGTTCTATGGCTATGGTTTGTTTGCTATTGAAGTAGCCCCAAGCAGAGACTGACGAGAATCCCTTTCATTGAAAGGGGTTGCCAAGCTTCCAAAAAACTACGAGTTTCCTGAAATCTCAGCAAACAATTTTTCACCCATTCTTGATGATACTTGCATGTAATGATCAGTACACGAATCCCACTTGGCTCACTAAATTTCGTTCTTCTAGGTTAAAAGGTTCCTTTGCAGTAACCGTTTTCATATTTAGGTTTCACTCTGTTTTCTCCTATATAGATACATGTAGTTGGAACTCTAAATCAAACACGGTTTGTGCTAGCTCTTTGAAACCTGGCACAATAATGTAGTTCCAAGTTCTATCGCTAGGGTTTGTGTGCTATTGAAGTAGCCCCAAGCAGAGACTGACGAGAATCCCTTTCATGAAAGGGGTTGCCAATCTTCCAAAAAACTACGAGTTTCCTGAAATCTCAGCAAACATTTTTTCACCCAATCTTGATGATACTTCCATTTAATGATCAGTACACCAATCCCACTTGGCTCACCAAATTTCGTTCTTCTACGTTAAACCGTTCCTTTGCAGTAACTGTTTTGAAGTTTAGGTTTCACTCTGTTTTCTGCTATATGGATACATGTAGTTGGAACTCTAAATCAAACATGGTTTGTGCTAGCTCTTTGAAGCTTGGCACATTAATGTAGTTCCAAGTTCTATCGCTATGGTTTGTGTGCTATTGAAGTAGCCCCAAGCAGAGACTGACGAGAATCCCTTTCATTGAAAGGGGTTGCCAAGCTTCCAAAAAACTGCGAGTTTCCTGAAATCTCAGCAAACATTTTTTCACTCAATCTTGATGATACTTCTATTTAATGATCAGTACACCAATCCCACTTGGCTCACCAAATTTCGTTCTGCTAGGTTAAACCATTCCTTTGCAGTAACCGTTTTCATGTTTAGGTTTCACTCTGTTTTCTCCTATATGGATACATGTAGTTGGAACTCTAAATCAAACACGGTTTGTGCTAGCTCTTTGAAACTTGGCACAATAATGTAGTTCCAAGTTCTATCGCTATGGTTTGTGTGCTATTGAAGTAGCCCCAAGCAGAGACTGACGAGAATCCCTTTCATTGAAAGGGGTTGCCAAGCTTCCAAAAAACTACGAGTTTCCTGAAATCTCAGCAAACATTTTTTCACCCAATCTTGATGATACTTGCAGGTAGTGATCAGTACACGAATCCCACTTGGCTCACCAAATTTCGTTCTTCTAGGTTAAACCGTTCCTTTGCAGTAACTGTTTTCATGTTTAGGTTTCACTCTGTTTTCTCCTATATGGATACATGTAGTTGGAACTCTAAATCAAACACGGTTTGTGCTACCTCTTTGAAACTTGGCACAATAATGTAGTTCCAAGTTCTATCGCTATGGTTTGTGTGCTATTGAAGTAGCCCCAAGCAGAGACTGACGAGAATACCTTTCATTGAAAGGGGATATCAAGCTTCCAAAAAACTACGAGTTTCCTGAAATCACAGCAAACATTTTTTCACCCAATCTTGATGATACTTGCAGGTAGTGATCAGTACACGAATCCCACTTGGCTCACCAAATTTCGTTCTTCTAGGTTAAACCGTTCCTTTGCAGTAACCGTTTTCATGTTTAGGTTTCACTCTGTTTTCTCCTATATGGATACATGTAGTTGGAACTCTAAATCAAACACGGTTTGTGCTAGCTTTTTGAAACATGGCACAATAATGTAGTTCCAAGTTCTATGGCTATGGTTTGTGTGCTATTGAAGTAGCCCCAAGCAGAGACTGACGAGAATCCCTTTCATTGAAAGGGGTTGCCAAGCTTCCAAAAAACTACGAGTTTCCTGAAATCTCAGCAAACATTTTTTCACCCAATCTTGATGATACTTGCATGTAGTGATCAGTACACGAATCCCACTTGGCTCACTAAATTTCGTTCTTCTAGGTTAAAAGGTTCCTTTGCAGTAACCGTTTTCATGATTAGGTTTCACTGTGTTTTCTCCTATATGGATACATGTAGTTGGAACTCTAAATCAAACACGGTTTGTGCTAGCTCTTTGAAACTTGGCACAATAATGTAGTTCCAAGTTCTATCGCTATGGTTTGTGTGCTATTGAAGTAGCCCCAAGCAGAGACTGACGAGAATCCCTTTCATAGAAAGGCGTTGCCAGGCTTCCAAAAAACTGCGAGTTTCCTGAAATCACAGCAAACATTTTTTCACCCAGTCTTGATGATACTTCCATTTAATGATCAGTACACCAATCCCACTTGGCTCACCAAATTTCGGTCTTCTAGGTTAAACCGTTCCTTTGCAGTAATCGTTTTCATATTTAGGTTTCACTCTGTTTTCTCCTATATAGATACATGTAGTTGGAACTCTAAATCAAACACGGTTTGTGCTAGCTCTTTGAAACCTGGCACAATAATGTAGTTCCAAGTTCTATCGCTAGGGTTTGTGTGCTATTGAAGTAGCCCCAAGCAGAGACTGACGAGAATCCCTTTCATTGAAAGGGGTTGCCAAGCTTCCAAAAAACTACGAGTTTCCTGAAATCTCAGCAAACATTTTTTCACCCAATCTTGATGATACTTCCATTTAATGATCAGTACACCAATCCCACTTGGCTCACCAAATTTCGTTCTTCTACGTTAAACCGTTCCTTTGCAGTAACTGTTTTCATGTTTAGGTTTCACTCTGTTTTCTGCTATATGGATACATGTAGTTGGAACTCTAAATCAAACATGGTTTGTGCTAGCTCTTTGAAGCTTGGCACATTAATGTAGTTCCAAGTTCTATCGCTATGGTTTGTGTGCTATTGAAGTAGCCCCAAGCAGAGACTGACGAGAATCACTTTCATTGAACGTGGTTGGAGGCTTCCAAAAAACTGCGAGTTTCCTGAAATCTCAGCAAACATTTTTTCACCCAATCTTGATGATACTTCCATTTAATGATCAGTACACCAATCCCACTTGGCTCACCAAATTTCGTTCTTCTAGGTTAAACCGTTCCTTTGCAGTAATCGTTTTCATGTTTAGGTTTCACTCTGTTTTCTCCTATATGGATACATGTAGTTGGAACACTAAATCAAACACGGTTTGTGCTAGCTCTTTGAAACTTGGCACAATAATGTAGTTCCAAGTTCTGTCGCTATTATTTGTGTGCTTTTGAAGTAGCCCCAAGCAGAGACTGACGAGAATCCCTTTCATTGAAAGGGGATATCAAGCTTCCAAAAAACTACGAGTTTCCTGAAATCTCAGCAAACATTTTTTCACCCAATCTTGATGATACTTGCAGGTAGTGATCAGTACACGAATCCCACTTGGCTCACCAAATTTCGTTCTTCTAGGTTAAACCGTTCCTTTGCAGTAACCGTTTTCATGTTTAGGTTTCACTCTGTTTTCTCCTATATGGATACATGTTGTTGGAACTCTAAATCAAACAAGGTTTGTGCTAGCTCTTTGAAACTTGGCACAATAATGTAGTTTCATGATCTATCGCTAGGGTTTGTGTGCTATTGAAGTAGCCCCAAGCAGAGACTGACGAGAATCCCTTTCATTGAAAGGGGTTGCCAAGCTTCCAAAAAACTACCAGTTTCCTGAAATCTCAGCAAACATTTTTTCACCCAATCTTGATGATACTTCCATTTAATAATCAGTACACCAATCCCACTTGGCTCACCAAATTTCGTTCTTCTAGGTTAAACCGTTCCTTTGCAGTAACCGTTTTCATGTTTCGGTTTCACTCTGTTTTCTCCTATATGGATACATGTAGTTGGAACTCTAAATCAAACACGGTTTGTGCTAGCTCTTTGAAACTTGGCACAATAATGTAGTTCCAAGTTCTATCGCTATGGTTTGTGTGCTATTGAAGTAGCCCCAAGCAGAGACTGACGAGAATCCCTTTCATTGAAAGGGGTTGCCAAGCTTCCAAAAAACTGCGAGTTTCCTGAAATCTCAGCAAACATTTTTTCACCCAATCTTGATGATACTTCTATTTAATGATCAGTACACCAATCCCACTTGGCTCACCAAATTTCGTTCTGCTAGGTTAAACTGTTCCTTTGCAGTAACCGTTTTCATGTTTAGGTTTCACTCTGTTTTCTCCTATATGGATACATGTAGTTGGAACTCTAAATCAAACACGGTTTGTGCTAGCTCTTTGAAACTTGGCACAATAATGTAGTTCCAAGTTCTATCGCTATGGTTTGTGTGCTATTGAAGTAGCCCCAAGCAGAGACTGACGAGAATCCCTTTCATTGAAAGGGGTTGCCAAGCTTCCAAAAAACTACGAGTTTCCTGAAATCTCAGCAATCATTTTTTCACCCAATCTTGATGATACTTGCAGGTAGTGATCAGTACACGAATCCCACTTGGCTCACCAAATTTCGTTCTTCTATGTTAAACCGTTCCTTTGCAGTAACTGTTTTCATGTTTAGGTTTCACTCTGTTTTCTCCTATATGGATACATGTAGTTGGAACTCTAAATCAAACACGGTTTGTGCTAGCTCTTTGAAACTTGGCACAATAATGTAGTTCCAAGTTCTATCGCTATGGTTTGTGTGCTACTGAACTAGCCCCAAGCAGAGACTGAAGAGAATCCCTTTCATAGAAAGGGGTTGCCAGGCTTCCAAAAAACTGCGAGTTTCCTGAAATCTTAGGAAACATTTTTTCACCCATTCTTGATGATACTTCCATTTAATGATCAGTACACCAATCCCACTTGGCTCACCAAATTTCGTTCTTCTAGGTTAAACTGTTCCTTTGCAGTCACCGTTTTCATGTTTAGGTTTCACTCTGTTTTCTCCTATATAGATACATGTAGTTGGAACTCTAAATCAAACACGGTTTGTGCTAGCTCTTTGAAACTTGGCACAATAATGTAGTTCCAAGTTCTATGGCTATGGTTTGGGTGCTATTGAAGTAGCCCGAAGCAGAGACTGACGAGAATCCCTTTCATTGAAAGGGGTTGCAAAGCTTCCAAAAAACTACGAGTTTCCTGAAATCTCAGCAAACATTTTTTCACCCAATCTTGATGATACTTGCAGGTAGTGATCAGTACACGAATCCCACTTGGCTCACCAAATTTCGTTCTTCTATGTTAAACCGTTCCTTTGCAGTAACTGTTTTCATGTTTAGGTTTCACTCTGTTTTCTCCTATATGGATACATGTAGTTGGAACTCTAAATCAAACACGGTTTGTGCTAGCTCTTTGAAACTTGGCACAATAATGTAGTTCCAAGTTCTATCGCTATGGTTTGTGTGCTATTGAAGTAGCCCCAAGCAGAGACTGACGAGAATACTTTTCATTGAAAGGGGATATCAAGCTTCCAAAAAACTACGAGTTTCCTGAAATCACAGCAAACATTTTTTCACCCAATCTTGATGATACTTGCAGGTAGTGATCAGTACACGAATCCCACTTGGCTCACCAAATTTCGTTCTTCTAGGTTAAACCGTTCCTTTGCAGTAACCGTTTTCATGTTTAGGTTTCACTCTGTTTTCTCCTATATGGATACATGTAGTTGGAACTCTAAATCAAACACGGTTTGTGCTAGCTCTTTGAAACTTGGCACAATAATGTAGTTCCAAGTTCTATGGCTATGGTTTGTGTGCTATTGAAGTAGCCCCAAGCAGAGACTGAGGAGAATCCCTTTCATTGAAAGGGGTTGCCAAGCTTCCAAAAAACTGTGAGTTTCCTGAAATCTCAGCAAACATTTTTTCACCCAATCTTGATGATACTTGCAGGTAGTGATCAGTACACGAATCCCACTTGGCTCACCAAATTTCGTTCTTCTAGGTTAAACCGTTCCTTTGCAGTAACCGTTTTCATGTTTAGGTTTCACTCTGTTTTCTCCTATATGGATACATGTAGTTGGAACTCTAAATCAAACACGGTTTGTGCTAGCTCTTTGAAACTTGGCACAATAATGTAGTTCCAAGTTCTATCGCTATGGTTTGTGAGCTACTGAACTAGCCCCAAGCAGAGACTGAAGAGAATCCCTTTCATAGAAAGGGGTTGCCAGGCTTCCAAAAAACTGCGAGTTTCCTAAAATCTCAGGAAACATTTTTTCACCCATTCTTGATGATACTTCCATTTAATGATCAGTACACCAATCCCACTTGGCTCACCAAATTTCGTTCTTCTAGGTTAAACTGTTCCTTTGCAGTCACCGTTTTCATGTTTAGGTTTCACTCTGTTTTCTCCTATATAGATACATGTAGTTGGAACTCTAAATCAAACACGGTTTGTGCTAGCTCTTTGAAACTTGGCACAATAATGTAGTTCCAAGTTCTATGGCTATGGTTTGGGTGCTATTGAAGTAGCCCGAAGCAGAGACTGACGAGAATCCCTTTCATTGAAAGGGGTTGCCAAGCTTCCAAAAAACTACGAGTTTCCTGAAATCTCAGCAAACATTTTTTCACCCAATCTTGATGATACTTGCAGGTAGTGATCAGTACACGAATCTCACTTGGCTCACCAAATTTCGTTCTTCTAGGTTAAACCGTTCCTTTGCAGTAACCGTTTTCATGTTTAGGTTTCACTCTGTTTTCTCCTATATGGATACATGTAGTTGGAACTCTAAATCAAACACGGTTTGTGCTAGCTTTTTGAAACATGGCACAATAATGTAGTTCCAAGTTCTATGGCTATGGTTTGTGTGCTATTGAAGTAGCCCCAAGCAGAGACTGAAGAGAATCCCTTTCATTGAAAGGGGTTGCCAAGCTTCCAAAAAACTACGAGTTTCCTGAAATCTCAGCAAACAATTTTTCACCCAATCTTGATGATACTTGCATGTAGTGATCAGTACACGAATCCCATTGGCTCACTAAATTTTGTTCTTCTAGGTTAAAAGGTTCCTTTGCAGTAACCGTTTTCATGATTAGGTTTCACTGTGTTTTCTCCTATATGGATACATGTAGTTGGAACTCTAAATCAAACACGGTTTGTGCTAGCTCTTTGAAACTTGGCACAATAATGTACTTCCAAGTTCTATCGCTATGGTTTGTGTGCTATGGAAGTAGCCCCAAGCAGAGACTGACGAGAATCCCTTTCATAGAAAGGCGTTGCCAGGCTTCCAAAAAACTGCGAGTTTCCTGAAATCACAGCAAACATTTTTTCACCCAGTCTTGATGATACTTCCATTTAATGATCAGTACACCAATCCCACTTGGCTCACCAAATTTCGGTCTTCTAGGTTAAACCGTTCCTTTGCAGTAATCGTTTTCATATTTAGGTTTCACTCTGTTTTCTCCTATATAGATACATGTAGTTGGAACTCTAAATCAAACACGGTTTGTGCTAGCTCTTTTAAACCTGGCACAATAATGTAGTTCCAAGTTCTATCGCTATGGTTTGTGTGCTATTGAAGTAGCCCCAAGCAGAGACTGACGAGAATCCTTTTCATTGAAAGGGGTTGCCAAGCTTCCAAAAAACTACGAGTTTCCTGAAATCTCAGCAAACATTTTTTCACCCAATCTTGATGATACTTCCATTTAATGATCAGTACACCAATCCCACTTGGCTCACCAAATTTCGTTCTTCTACGTTAAACCGTTCCTTTGCAGTAACTGTTTTCATGTTTAGGTTTCACTCTGTTTTCTGCTATATGGATACATGTAGTTGGAACTCTAAATCAAACATGGTTTGTGCTAGCTCTTTGAAGCTTGGCACATTAATGTAGTTCCAAGTTGTATCGCTATGGTTTGTGTGCTATTGAAGTAGCCCCAAGCAGAGAGTGACGAGAATCCCTTTCATTGAAAGGTGTTGCCAAGCTTCCAAAAAACTGCGAGTTTCCTGAAATCTCAGCAAACATTTTTTCACCCAATCTTGATGATACTTCTATTTAATGATCAGTACACCAATCCCACTTGGCTCACCAAATTTCGTTCTGCTAGGTTAAACTGTTCCTTTGCAGTAACCGTTTTCATGTTTAGGTTTCACTCTGTTTTCTCCTATATGGATACATGTAGTTGGAACTCTAAATCAAACACGGTTTGTGCTAGCTCTTTGAAACTTGGCACAATAATGTAGTTCCAAGTTCTATCGCTATGGTTTGTGTGCTATTGAAGTAGCCCCAAGCAGAGACTGACGAGAATCCCTTTCATTGAAAGGGGTTGCCAAGCTTCCAAAAAACTACGAGTTTCCTGAAATCTCAGCAAACATTTTTTCACCCAATCTTCATGATACTTGCAGGTAGTGATCAGTACACGAATCCCACTTGGCTCACCAAATTTCGTTCTTCTATGTTAAACCGTTCCTTTGCAGTAACTGTTTTCATGTTTAGGTTTCACTCTGTTTTCTCCTATATGGATACATGTAGTTGGAACTCTAAATCAAACACGGTTTGTGCTAGCTCTTTGAAACTTGGCACAATAATGTAGTTCCAAGTTCTATCGCTATGGTTTGTGTGCTATTGAAGTAGCCCCAAGCAGAGACTGACGAGAATACTTTTCATTGAAAGGGGATATCAAGCTTCCAAAAAACTACGAGTTTCCTGAAATCACAGCAAACATTTTTTCACCCAATCTTGATGATACTTGCAGGTAGTGATCAGTACACGAATCCCACTTGGCTCACCAAATTTCGTTCTTCTAGGTTAAACCGTTCCTTTGCAGTAACCGTTTTCATGTTTAGGTTTCACTCTGTTTTCTCCTATATGGATACATGTTGTTGGAACTCTAAATCAAACAAGGTTTGTGCTAGCTCTTTGAAACTTGGCACAATAATGTAGTTTCATGATCTATCGCTAGGGTTTGTGTGCTATTGAAGTAGCCCCAAGCAGAGACTGACGAGAATCCCTTTCATTGAAAGGGGTTGCCAAGCTTCCAAAAAACTACGAGTTTCCAGAAATCTCAGCAAACATTTTTTCACCCAATCTTGATGATACTTCCATTTAATGATCAGTACACCAATCCCACTTGGCTCACCAAATTTCGTTCTTCTAGGTTAAACCGTTCCTTTGCAGTAACTGTTTTCATGTTTAGGTTTCACTCTGTTTTCTCCTATATGGATACATGTAGTTGGAAATCTAAATCAAACACGGTTTGTGCTAGCTCTTTGAAACTTGCCACAATAATGTAGGTCCAAGTTCTATCGCTATGGTTTGTGTGCTATTGAAGTAGCCCCAAGCAGAGACTGTCGAGAATCCCTTTCATTGAAAGGGGTTGCCAAGCTTCCAAACACTACGAGTTTCCTGAAATCTCAGCAAACATTTTTTCACCCAATCTTGATGATACTTCTATTTAATAATCAGTACACCAATCCCACTTGGCTCACCAAATTTCGTTCTTCTAGGTTAAACCGTTCCTTTGCAGTAACCGTTTTCATGTTTCGGTTTCACTCTGTTTTCTCCTATATGGATACATGTAGTTGGAACTCTAAATCAAACACGGTTTGTGCTAGCTCTTTGAAACTTGGCACAATAATGTAGTTCCAAGTTCTATCGCTATGGTTTGTGTGCTATTGAAGTAGCCCCAAGCAGAGACTGACGAGAATCCCTTTCATTGAAAGGGGTTGCCAAGCTTCCAAAAAACTGCGAGTTTCCTGAAATCTCAGCAAACATTTTTTCACCCAATCTTGATGATACTTCTATTTAATGATCAGTACACCAATCCCACTTGGCTCACCAAATTTCGTTCTGCTAGGTTAAACTGTTCCTTTGCAGTAACCGTTTTCATGTTTAGGTTTCACTCTGTTTTCTCCTATATGGATACATGTAGTTGGAACTCTAAATCAAACACGGTTTGTGCTAGCTCTTTGAAACTTGGCACAATAATGTAGTTCCAAGTTCTATCGCTATGGTTTGTGTGCTATTGAAGTAGCCCCAAGCAGAGACTGACGAGAATCCCTTTCATTGAAAGGGGTTGCCAAGCTTCCAAAAAACTACGAGTTTCCTGAAATCTCAGCAAATATTTTTTCACCCAATCTTGATGATACTTGCAGGTAGTGATCAGTACACGAATCCCACTTGGCTCACCAAATTTCGTTCTTCTATGTTAAACCGTTCCTTTGCAGTAACTGTTTTCATGTTTAGGTTTCACTCTGTTTTCTCCTATATGGATACATGTAGTTGGAACTCTAAATCCAACACGGTTTGTGCTAGCTCTTTGAAACTTGGCACAATAATGTAGTTCCAAGTTCTATCGCTATGGTTTGTGTGCTATTGAAGTAGCCCCAAGCAGAGACTGACGAGAATCCCTTTCATTGAAAGGGGTTGCCAAGCTTCCAAAAAACTACGAGTTTCCTGAAATCTCAGCAAACATTTTTTCACCCAATCTTGATGATACTTCCATTTAATGATCAGTACACCAATCCCACTTGGCTCACCAAATTTCGTTCTTCTAGGTTAAACCGTTCCTTTGCAGTAACCTTTTTCATGTTTAGGTTTCACTCTGTTTTCTCCTATATGGATACATGTAGTTGGAACTCTAAATCAAACACGTTTTGTGCTAGCTCTTTGAAACTTGGCACAATAATGTAGTTCCAAGTTCTATCGCTATGGTTTGTGAGCTACTGAACTAGCCCCAAGCAGAGACTGAAGAGAATCCCTTTCATAGAAAGGGGTTGCCAGGCTTCCAAAAAACTGCGAGTTTCCTAAAATCTCAGGAAACATTTTTTCACCAATTCTTGATGATACTTCCATTTAATGATCAGTACACCAATCCCACTTGGCTCACCAAATTTCGTTCTTCTAGGTTAAACTGTTCCTTTGCAGTCACCGTTTTCATGTTTAGGTTTCACTCTGTTTTCTCCTATATAGATACATGTAGTTGGAACTCTAAATCAAACACGGTTTGTGCTAGCTCTTTGAAACTTGGCACAATAATGTAGTTCCAAGTTCTATGGCTATGGTTTGGGTGCTATTGAAGTAGCCCGAAGCAGAGACTGACGAGAATCCCTTTCATTGAAAGGGGTTGCCAAGCTTCCAAAAAACTACGAGTTTCCTGAAATCTCAGCAAACATTTTTTCACCCAATCTTGATGATACTTGCAGGTAGTGATCAGTACACGAATCCCACTTGGCTCACCAAATTTCGTTCTTCTATGTTAAACCGTTCCTTTGCAGTAACTGTTTTCATGTTTAGGTTTCACTCTGTTTTCTCCTATATGGATACATGTAGTTGGAACTCTAAATCAAACACGGTTTGTGCTAGCTCTTTGAAACTTGGCACAATAATGTAGTTCCGAGTTCTATCGCTATGGTTTGTGTGCTATTGAAGTAGCCCCAAGCAGAGACTGACGAGAATACCTTTCATTGAAAGGGGATATCAAGCTTCCAAAAAACTACGAGTTTCCTGAAATCACAGCAAACATTTTTTCACCCAATCTTGATGATACTTGCAGGTAGTGATCAGTACACGAATCCCACTTGGCTCACCAAATTTCGTTCTTCTAGGTTAAACCGTTCCTTTGCAGTAACCGTTTTCATGTTTAGGTTTCACTCTGTTTTCTCCTATATGGATACATGTAGTTGGAACTCTAAATCAAACACGGTTTGTGCTAGCTCTTTGAAACTTGGCACAATAATGTAGTTCCAAGTTCTATGGCTATGGTTTGTGTGCTATTGAAGTAGCCCCAAGCAGAGACTGACGAGAATCCCTTTCATTGAAAGGGGTTGCCAAGCTTCCAAAAAACTGTGAGTTTCCTGAAATCTCAGCAAACATTTTTTCACCCAATCTTGATGATACTTGCAGGTAGTGATCAGTACACGAATCCCACTTGGCTCACCAAATTTCGTTCTTCTAGGTTAAACCGTTCCTTTGCAGTAACCGTTTTCATGTTTAGGTTTCACTCTGTTTTCTCCTATATGGATACATGTAGTTGGAACCCTAAATCAAACACGGTTTGTGCTAGCTCTTTGAAACTTGGCACAATAATGTAGTTCCAAGTTCTATCGCTATGGTTTGTGAGCTACTGAACTAGCCCCAAGCAGAGACTGAAGAGAATCCCTTTCATAGAAAGGGGTTGCCAGGCTTCCAAAAAACTGCGAGTTTCCTAAAATCTCAGGAAACATTTTTTCACCCATTCTTGATGATACTTCCATTTAATGATCAGTACACCAATCCCACTTGGCTCACCAAATTTCGTTCTTCTAGGTTAAACTGTTCCTTTGCAGTCACCGTTTTCATGTTTAGGTTTCACTCTGTTTTCTCCTATATAGACACATGTAGTTGGAACTCTAAATCAAACACGGTTTGTGCTACCTCTTTGAAACTTGGCACAATAATGTAGTTCCAAGTTCTATGGCTATGGTTTGGGTGCTATTGAAGTAGCCCGAAGCAGAGACTGACGAGAATCCCTTTCATTGAAAGGGGTTGCCAAGCTTCCAAAAAACTACGAGTTTCCTGAAATCTCAGCAAACATTTTTTCACCCAATCTTGATGATACTTGCAGGTAGTGATCAGTACACGAATCCCACTTGGCTCACCAAATTTCGTTCTTCTAGGTTAAACCGTTCCTTTGCAGTAACCGTTTTCATGTTTAGGTTTCACTCTGTTTTCTCCTATATGGATACATGTAGTTGGAACTCTAAATCAAACACGGTTTGTGCTAGCTTTTTGAAACATGGCACAATAATGTAGTTCCAAGTTCTATGGCTATGGTTTGTGTGCTATTGAAGTAGCCCCAAGCAGAGACTGAAGAGAATCCCTTTCATTGAAAGGGGTTGCCAAGCTTCCAAAAAACTACGAGTTTCCTGAAATCTCAGCAAACAATTTTTCACCCAATCTTGATGATACTTGCATGTAGTGATCAGTACACGAATCCCACTTGGCTCACTAAATTATGTTCTTCTAGGTTAAAAGGTTCCTTTGCAGTAACCGTTTTCATGATTAGGTTTCACTGTGTTTTCTCCTATATGGATACATGTAGTTGGAACTCTAAATCAAACACGGTTTGTGCTAGCTCTTTGAAACTTGGCACAATAATGTACTTCCAAGTTCTATCGCTATGGTTTGTGTGCTATGGAAGTAGCCCCAAGCAGAGACTGACGAGAATCCCTTTCATAGAAAGGCGTTGCCAGGCTTCCAAAAAACTGCGAGTTTCCTGAAATCACAGCAAACATTTTTTCACCCAGTCTTGATGATACTTCCATTTAATGATCAGTACACCAATCCCACTTGGCTCACCAAATTTCGGTCTTCTAGGTTAAACCGTTCCTTTGCAGTAATCGTTTTCATATTTAGGTTTCACTCTGTTTTCTCCTATATAGATACATGTAGTTGGAACTCTAAATCAAACACGGTTTGTGCTAGCTCTTTTAAACCTGGCACAATAATGTAGTTCCAAGTTCTATCGCTATGGTTTGTGTGCTATTGAAGTAGCCCCAAGCAGAGACTGACGAGAATCCCTTTCATTGAAAGGGGTTGCCAAGCTTCCAAAAAACTACGAGTTTCCTGAAATCTCAGCAAACATTTTTTCACCCAATCTTGATGATACTTCCATTTAATGATCAGTACACCAATCCCACTTGGCTCACCAAATTTCGTTCTTCTACGTTAAACCGTTCCTTTGCAGTAACTGTTTTCATGTTTAGGTTTCACTCTGTTTTCTGCTATATGGATACATGTAGTTGGAACTCTAAATCAAACATGGTTTGTGCTAGCTCTTTGAAGCTTGGCACATTAATGTAGTTCCAAGTTGTATCGCTATGGTTTGTGTGCTATTGAAGTAGCCCCAAGCAGAGAGTGACGAGAATCCCTTTCATTGAAAGGTGTTGCCAAGCTTCCAAAAAACTGCGAGTTTCCTGAAATCTCAGCAAACATTTTTTCACCCAATCTTGATGATACTTCCATTTAATGATCAGTACACCAATCCCACTTGGCTCACCAAATTTCGTTCTGCTAGGTTAAACTGTTCCTTTGCAGTAACCGTTTTCATGTTTAGGTTTCACTCTGTTTTCTCCTATATGGATACATGTAGTTGGAACTCTAAATCAAACACGGTTTGTGCTAGCTCTTTGAAACTTGGCACAATAATGTAGTTCCAAGTTCTATCGCTATGGTTTGTGTGCTATTGAAGTAGCCCCAAGCAGAGACTGACGAGAATCCCTTTCATTGAAAGGGGTTGCCAAGCTTCCAAAAAACTACGAGTTTCCTGAAATCTCAGCAAACATTTTTTCACCCAATCTTCATGATACTTGCAGGTAGTGATCAGTACACGAATCCCACTTGGCTCACCAAATTTCGTTCTTCTAGGTTAAACCGTTCCTTTGCAGTAACCGTTTTCATGTTTAGGTTTCACTCTGTTTTCTCCTATATGGATACATGTTGTTGGAACTCTAAATCAAACAAGGTTTGTGCTAGCTCTTTGAAACTTGGCACAATAATGTAGTTTCATGATCTATCGCTAGGGTTTGTGTGCTATTGAAGTAGCCCCAAGCAGAGACTGACGAGAATCCCTTTCATTGAAAGGGGTTGCCAAGCTTCCAAAAAACTACGAGTTTCCAGAAATCTCAGCAAACATTTTTTCACCCAATCTTGATGATACTTCCATTTAATGATCAGTACACCAATCCCACTTGGCTCACCAAATTTCGTTCTTCTAGGTTAAACCGTTCCTTTGCAGTAACTGTTTTCATGTTTAGGTTTCACTCTGTTTTCTCCTATATGGATACATGTAGTTGGAAATCTAAATCAAACACGGTTTGTGCTAGCTCTTTGAAACTTGCCACAATAATGTAGGTCCAAGTTCTATCGCTATGGTTTGTGTGCTATTGAAGTAGCCCCAAGCAGAGACTGTCGAGAATCCCTTTCATTGAAAGGGGTTGCCAAGCTTCCAAAACACTACGAGTTTCCTGAAATCTCAGCAAACATTTTTTCACCCAATCTTGATGATACTTCTATTTAATAATCAGTACACCAATCCCACTTGGCTCACCAAATTTCGTTCTTCTAGGTTAAACCGTTCCTTTGCAGTAACCGTTTTCATGTTTCGGTTTCACTCTGTTTTCTCCTATATGGATACATGTAGTTGGAACTCTAAATCAAACACGGTTTGTGCTAGCTCTTTGAAACTTGGCACAATAATGTAGTTCCAAGTTCTATCGCTATGGTTTGTGTGCTATTGAAGTAGCCCCAAGCAGAGACTGACGAGAATCCCTTTCATTGAAAGGGGTTGCCAAGCTTCCAAAAAACTGCGAGTTTCCTGAAATCTCAGCAAACATTTTTTCACCCAATCTTGATGATACTTCTATTTAATGATCAGTACACCAATCCCACTTGGCTCACCAAATTTCGTTCTGCTAGGTTAAACTGTTCCTTTGCAGTAACCGTTTTCATGTTTAGGTTTCACTCTGTTTTCTCCTATATGGATACATGTAGTTGGAACTCTAAATCAAACACGGTTTGTGCTAGCTCTTTGAAACTTGGCACAATAATGTAGTTCCAAGTTCTATCGCTATGGTTTGTGTGCTATTGAAGTAGCCCCAAGCAGAGACTGACGAGAATCCCTTTTATTGAAAGGGGTTGCCAAGCTTCCAAAAAACTACGAGTTTCCTGAAATCTCAGCAAATATTTTTTCACCCAATCTTGATGATACTTGCAGGTAGTGATCAGTACACGAATCCCACTTGGCTCACCAAATTTCGTTCTTCTATGTTAAACCGTTCCTTTGCAGTAACTGTTTTCATGTTTAGGTTTCACTCTGTTTTCTCCTATATGGATACATGTAGTTGGAACTCTAAATCAAACACGGTTTGTGCTAGCTCTTTGAAACTTGGCACAATAATGTAGTTCCAAGTTCTATCGCTATGGTTTGTGTGCTATTGAAGTAGCCCCAAGCAGAGACTGACGAGAATCCCTTTCATTGAAAGGGGTTGCCAAGCTTCCAAAAAACTACGAGTTTCCTGAAATCTCAGCAAACATTTTTTCACCCAATCTTGATGATACTTCCATTTAATGATCAGTACACCAATCCCACTTGGCTCACCAAATTTCGTTCTTCTAGGTTAAACCGTTCCTTTGCAGTAACCGTTTTCATGTTTAGGTTTCACTCTGTTTTCTCCTATATGGATACATGTAGTTGGAACTCTAAATCAAACACGTTTTGTGCTAGCTCTTTGAAACTTGGCACAATAATGTAGTTCCAAGTTCTATCGCTATGGTTTGTGAGCTACTGAACTAGCCCCAAGCAGAGACTGAAGAGAATCCCTTTCATAGAAAGGGGTTGCCAGGCTTCCAAAAAACTGCGAGTTTCCTAAAATCTCAGGAAACATTTTTTCACCAATTCTTGATGATACTTCCATTTAATGATCAGTACACCAATCCCACTTGGCTCACCAAATTTCGTTCTTCTAGGTTAAACTGTTCCTTTGCAGTCACCGTTTTCATGTTTAGGTTTCACTCTGTTTTCTCCTATATAGATACATGTAGTTGGAACTCTAAATCAAACACGGTTTGTGCTAGCTCTTTGAAACTTGGCACAATAATGTAGTTCCAAGTTCTATGGCTATGGTTTGGGTGCTATTGAAGTAGCCCGAAGCAGAGACTGACGAGAATCCCTTTCATTGAAAGGGGTTGCCAAGCTTCCAAAAAACTACGAGTTTCCTGAAATCTCAG
>NW_027552484.1:0-83538 GCF_045843805.1 Urocitellus parryii | reverse complement strand
ACCCGAAAAGTAACCCTAACCGGAACCCGAACCCGAACCCTAACTCTAACCAAAATCCTAACCCTAACCCTAAACCAAACCCTAACCAGAACCCTAACCCTAACCCTAACCCGGAGCCTAATCCTAACCCGATCCCTAACCGTAAACCTAACCCTATCCCTAACCCTAACCCTTAACTGAACCCTACCCGAACGCTAACCCTAACCCTAACCATAACCCGAAGGCTAACCCGAACCCTAAACCTAATCCGAATCTTAACCCTAACTCTACCCCTAACCCTAACAATTACCCGAACCCGACCCGAACCCTAACCCGAACCCTAACCCTTACCCAATATACAACCCGAATCCGAACAATAACCCTAACCCTAACCCTACCCTAAGCCTAAACAGACCACTAAACCTAACCCTAACCCTAAACCTAACCCTAACCCGAACCCGAACCCGAACCCTAAAACTAATCCGAACCCGAACCCGAACCCTAACCCTAACCCTAAACCTAAGCCTAACCTGAACCCTAAACCTAACCCTAACCCTAACCCTAATCCAAACCCGAAACCTAACACTAATCCTAACCCGAACCTGAACCCGAACCCTGAACCCTAACCCTAAATCGAACCCTAACCCTATCTCTTACCCAAACACTAACCCGTATCCGAACAATAACACTAACCCTAACCCTAACCGTAACCCTAACCAGAACCCTAAACCTAATCCTAAACCTAACCCTAATCCTAAACCTAACCAGAACCCTAGCACTAATCCTAACCCGAACACGAACCCGAACCCGAACTCTAACCCTAACCCGAACCCTAACCCTAACCCTTTCCCTAAACATAACCCTAACCATAACCCGAACCCTAACCTGAACCCTAACCCTAACCCTAATACTAACTGTAAAACAAACCCTAACGCTAACCTTAACCACAATCCTAACCCTAACCCGAATACGAACCCGACCCTAAACCTAACCCGAACCCGAACCCGAACCCGAACCCGAACCCTAACCCAAACCCTAACCCTAACCCTATTTGTAATCTGAACTCTAATCCTAACCATAACCCGAACCATAAAACTAACCCTAACCCTAACCCGAACCCGAACCCGAACCCGAACCCAAACCCAAACCCTAACCCTATTTGTAATCCGAACTCTAATCCTAACCATAAACCGAACAATAAAACTAACCCTAACCATAACCCTAACCCGAACCCTAACCGTGACCCGAATCATAACTCTAACCTTAACCCAAACCCTAACCCGAACCCTAACCCTAATCCTAACCCGAACCGTAACCCTAACCCTAACCCTATACCGAACCCGAACTCGAAACCTACACCTAACCGTAACCCGAATCCTAACTGTAACCCTAACCCTAAACCTAAACCTAAATCTAACCCGAACCCAAATCCTAACCCTAACACTGACCGTAACCCGAACCCTAACCCTAAACCTAACCCTAAACCTAACCCTAACCCAAAACAGATCAGAACCTGAAGGCGAGCCCTAACCTGAACCATAACACCAACCCTAACCGTAACCCAAAACCGAAACCTAAACGTAAGCCGAACCCGAACCCGAACCCTAACCCTTACCCGAACCCTAAGTCTAACCCGAACCAAAATCCTAACACAAACCCAAACCCGAACCCGACCTGAACCCGAACCCTAACCTGAACCCTAATCCTAAACCTAAACCTAACCCTAACCATAACACTAACCCTAAACCTAACCCGAACCCGAACCCTAACCCTAACCCTAACCCTAACCCTAACCCTTAACTTAACCCGAAACCTAACATTAACCCTAATATTAACCAAACCCTATCACTAACCCTAACTCTAACCCAAACCCAAACCCGAAACCGAACCCTAACCCTAACCCGAACTCTAACCCTAACCTATCCCTAAACCTAACCCTAAACCGATTCCGACATCTAACCCTAACCCTAACTCTAACCCTAACACTAAGCCGAACCCTAATCCTAAAGCGAACCCTAACACTAACAGTAACCCTAACCCTAACGCGAAACTGAACCCGAACGCTAATCTTAACCTGTACCCTAACCCTAACCCTAACACTAACCCTAACGCGAACTCTAACCCTAAACCGAACCAGCACTCTAACCCTAAGCCAAAACCTAACAATAACCCTAATGCTAACCCTATCCCTAACACTAAACCGAACCCTAACCATAACCCGAACCCTAACCCTAACCTTAAACCGAAACCTAACACTAAACCTAACCCTAACCCTAACCCTAACTCGCACCCTAAACCTAACCCTAATCTTAACCCTAACCCTAACCCTAACACTAACCTTAGCCCTAACCCTAACCATTGCCCGAAACCGACCAGAACCCTAACCCTAAACCTAACCTTAACCCAAACCCTAACCCGAACTCTAACCCTAACCCTAAACCTAACCCTAACGCTAACCCGAACCCGAACACTAACCCTAACCCTAAACCTAACACGAACCTGAACCCTAAAAATAACCCTAACCCTAACACAAACCCTAACCCTAACCCTAACACTAACCCTAAAACTAACTCTAAACCTATCCCGAACCCGAAACCGAACCCTAACCCTAACCCAAACCTTAACCCTAACCCTAACCCAAACCCCAACCCTAACCCAAACACTAACCCTAATCCTAATCCTAAAACTAACCCTAACCCTAACCCGAACCCGAACCCGAACCCGAACCTGAACCCGAACCCTAACCTGAACCCTAAATGTAACCCTAACCCTAAACCTAACCCTAACTCGAACCCTAAAACGAATTTGAACCCTAACACTATCCCTAAACCGAACGCTAACCCTAAACCTAACCTTAATCCTAAGCCTAACCCTAACCCTAATCCTAACCCTAACACGAACCCGAACCCTAACCCTAAACCTAACTCTATTCTGAACCAGAACCTGAACCCTAACACTAACCCTAACCATAACCCAAAACCTAACACTAACCCTAACCCTAACCCTAACCCTAACCCGAAACCTAACCATAGCCCGAACCATAACTCTAACCCTAACCCAAAACCTAACCCGAACCCTAACCCTAACCCTAACCCTAACCCTAAACCTACCCAGGACCCTAAACCTAACCCTAACCCTAACCCGAACCCGAACCCGGACACTAAACCTAACCCAAACTCTAAACCGAATCCTAACCCTAAACCTAACACTAACGGACCCCTATCCCTAACCCTAACCTCAACCCGAACCTGAACACGAACACGAACCCCAACCCTAAACCTAACACGAGACCTAACCCTAACCCGAATTCGAACCCGCAACCTAACCATAACCCAAACCCTAACCCTAACCCTAACCCTAATCCTAAACCTAACTCAAACCCGAACCCTAACCCTAAACCAAACCCTAACCATAAACCTAACCGAAAACCGATCCAAACCAGAAGCCGAACCATAACCTGAACCATAACCCTAACCCTAACGCAAACCTAAACTTAACCCTAAACTGAACACTAACCTGAAACCTAATCCTAAACCTAACCCTAACCCTAACCCTAACCCTAAACCTAACCTGAACCCGAGACCTTACCCTAACACTAATCCTATCCCTAACACTAACCCAAAACCTAACCCTAACCCTAAACTAAACCCTAAACCTAACCCTAACCCTAAATCTAACCATAAACTGAACGCGAACCTGAACCCTAAACCTAACATTAACCCTAACCCTAACCCGAACCCGAGCCCTAACCTTAAGCCAAACCCGAACCCTAAACCTAAACCTAACCCTAAACCTTTACCGAACCCTAACCCTAACCCTAACCCTAACCCGATCCCGAACCCCATCCCTAACCCTAAATCGAACCTGTACCCTAACCCTTAACCGAACCCGAACCGTAAACCTAACCCTAACCCTAACCCTAAACCGAACCCGAACCTGAACCCAAACCCTAACCTGAACCCTTACCCTAACCCCAAACCTAAACCTAATCCTAACTGTAACCCGAACGCAAACCCGAACCCTAAACCTAACCATAAACTTAACCCTAACCCGAACCCGAACCCTAAACCTAACCCTAACCCTAACACTAACCCTAAAAGTACCCCGAACACTACCTTGAACACGAACCCTAACCCTAACCCTAAACTAAACCCTAACCCTAACCCTAACCCTAAACTTAACCGTAACCCGAAGGCGAACCCGAACCCTCAATCCAACCCTATCCCTAACCCGAACCCGAGTCCTAACCCTAACCCGAACCCTAACCCTAACCCTAACCCTAACCCTTAACCCTATGCCTAAAAACCCTAACCATAACCCTAACCCTACCCCTATACCGAAAGCGAACTCAAAACCTAAACATAACCTTAACCCGAATCCTAACCGTAACAGTAACCCTAAACCTAACCCTAAACCTAACCCGAAACTGAACACTAACCCTCACCCGAACCCTAACCTAAACCTAACCCTAACCTTAACCCTAACCCAAAACCGATCCGAAACTGAACCCTAACCCTAACCTGAACCATAACCCGAACCCTAACCGTAACCCAAACCCGAACCCTCTACTTAACCCGAACACGAACCCAAACCCTAATGCTTACCCAAACCCTAACCCTAACCCTAACCCGACCCGAACCCTAACCGTAACCCGAACCCTAAAACTAACCTTAACACTAACCCTAATTCAAACCCGTACCCTAACTCTAAACCGTACCCGAACCGTAACCCTAACCCTAACCCTAACCCTAACCATAACCCGAACCCTAACACTAACCCTAACCCTAACACTAACCCGAACCCGAACCCAAACCGTAACCATAACCCGAAACCTAACCCTAACCCTAAACCTAATCCTAACCCGAATTCTAACCCTAACCAGAACAGGAACCCGAACTCTAACCCTAACCATAAACCTAATCCTAACCTTAACATGAATCTGAACCCTAACCCTAACACAAACCCTAAACCTAACCCTAACCATAACCCGAACCCTAACCTGAACCATAACCATAATACAAACACTAACCCTAACCCTAACCCTAACAGGAAAACTAACCATAACCCTAACCCAAAACTTAACCCTATACGTAACCCTAACCCTCACCCTAACCCTAATACGAACCTGAACCTGAACCCGAACCCAAACCTGAACCCTAACCCTAACCCCAACCCAAACCCTAAACCGAACCCTAACCATTAACCGAACCAGAACTCTAACCCTGACCCAAACCATAACCCTAAACCTAATGTTAACCCTAACACTAACTCGAACACTAACCCTAACCCTAACCCTAAGCCTAACCCTAACCCTAATCCTAACCCGAACCCTAACCTTAAACCTAACCCTAATCCTAACCCTAAGACTACCCCTAACCCTAACCTTTGCCCGAAACGGACCCGAACCCTAACCCCAACCCTAACCCTAAACAAACCCTAAACCGAAATCTAACCCTAACCCAAACCCTAACCCTAACCCTAACCCTAACCCTAACCCTAACCCTAACCCTAAACCTAACCATAAACCAAACCCGAACACTAAACATAACCCTAACCCGAACCCGAACCCTAACCCTAAACCTAACCTTAACCCTAACCCTAACCCTAATTTAACCCGAACCAGAAACCAAACCCTAACCCTTACCCAAACCCGAACCCTAACACTAACCCAAACCCTAACACTAACCCTAACCAGAAACCGAACCTGAACCCGAACACTAATCTGAACCCTAATCCTAACCCTAACCCTAACATTAACAATAACCCTAATCCTAAAACTAACCCGAACCCGAAGGCAAACCCTAACCCTAACCCTAACCTGAACCCGAACCCTAACCCTAACCCTAACCCTAACTCTAATCCTAACCCGAACAGTAACCCACACCCTAAACTTAACACAAACCCTAACCCTCACCATAACGCTAACCCTAAAACTAACCCTAAACCTAACCCGAACCCGAACCCTAAACTTAATCTGAACCCTAACCCTAACCCTAAACCTAACCCTAACAGTAACCCGAAAACTAAACCAAACCCGAACCCGAATCCGAACACTAAACCTAAACCAAAACCTATGCCTAACCCTAAACCTAACCCTGAACCTAAACCTAATTCTAAACCTTACCCGAACCCAAACCCAAACACTAATCCGAACCTGAATCTAACCCTAACCCTAACCCTAAACCTAACCTAACCCTAAACGTAACCCGAAAACTAACCCGAAGACGAACCCTAACCCTACCATAAACCGAACTCTAACCCTAACCCTAACCTTAAACCTAACCCTAACCCAAACCCGAACCTGAACCCGAACCCTAAACCTAACCCTAACCCTAACCCTAAACCGAACCTGATCCCTAACCCTAACCCGAACCCGAACCCTGACCCTAACCCTAACCCTAACCCTAACCTTAAACGTAACCCGAACACTAACCCGAACAGGAACACGAACCCTAACCATAAACCGAACCCAAACACTAATTCTAACCTTAAACCTAACCCTAACCCGAACTTGAACACGAACCCTAAACCTAACCCTAACCCTAACCCGAACCCGAGCCTTAAACCTAACCTGAACCCGAACTGTGACCCTAACCCTAATCCTAACCCTTAATCGTACACTAAATCTAACCCTAACCGGAACCCAAACCCGAACCCTATCCCTAACTCGAACCCTATCCCTAACCCTAAACCGAACCCGAACTGGAACCCTAACCCTAACCCTAACCCAAACCCGAACCCGAACCCGAAATGTAACCATAAGCAAAACCTGAATACTAACTGTAACCCTAACCCTAACCCTAACCCTAAACCGAAAACGACCCTGAACCCGAACCCTAACATGAAACCAAACCCTGACACTAACACTAACCCTCACTTGCACCCTAACCCTAACCCTAAACCTAACCCTAACCCTAACCCTAACCTGAACCCGAACCCAAAGCTGAACCCTAATTTTAACCCTAACCCTAACCCTATCCCTAACCCTAACCCTAAAACTTATTTGATCCCTAATCCTAACCCTAAACCGAACCCTAACCCTAAACCTAACCCTAAACCTAAGCCTAACCCTAAACCTAATCATAACCCTAACATGAACCCGAACCCTAACACTAACCCTAATTCTATACCGAACCTGAACCTGAACCCTAATCCTAACACTAACCATCACCCTAACCCTAACCCTAACCCTAACCCTAACCCTAACACTAACCCGAACCCGAGCCCGAACACTAACCGTAACCCGAACCCTAACCCTAACCCTAACACTAATCCTAACCTTTACCCGAACCTGAAACTACCACCTAACCCGAACACCAGAACACTAACCCTAACCCTTACCCTAACCCTAACTCTAATCTGAACCCTAACCCTAGCCCTAACCCAAACCCTAACGCTAACCGTAACCCTAACCCTAAACCGAACCCGAACCTGAACCTGAACCCTAACCTGAACCCCAACACTAACCCTAACCCTAACCCTAACCCGAACCTGATCCCTTACCCTAACCCAAACCCTAACCCTAACCCGAAACTGAACCTGAACCCGAAACCTAACCTGAACCCTTATCCTAACCCTAACCCTAACCCTAACTGTAACCCTAACCCTAACCCGAACCATAATCCTAAACCTAACCCTAACACTAACCCTAAAACGAACCCTAACCCTAACCCTAACAAAACCCTAAACCTAACCCTAACCCTAACCTTTACCCGAACCCGACCGGAACCCTAACTCTAACCGTAACCCTAACCCTAAACCTAACCCGAACCCTAACCCTAACGCTAACCCTAACCTTAACACTAACAATAATTGTAATCGGAACCCTAACGCTAACCCTAACCCGAAAACTAACCCTAACCCTAACCCTAACCCTAACCCTAACCCTAAACCTAACCCGAACCCTAATCCTAACGGTAATCCTAACCCGAACCCGAAACCTAACACTAACACTAACCCTAACTCTAACCCTAACCCATACCCGAACCCGAACCGAACCCTAAATCTAACCCTAACCATAACCCTAATTCTAACCCTAACCCTAACACTAATCCTTACCCTAACACTAACCAGAACCCTAACCCTAACCCCTAACTGTAACCCCAACCCGTACCCGAACCCGAACCCTAACCCCAAGACCAACCCTAACCCTGACCCTTACCAGAACCCTAACCCGAACCCTAACCCTAACCCTATACTTAACACTAAGCCTAACTCTAACCCTAACCTGAACCCTAACCCTAATCCTAAAACTAACCCGAACCCTAACCCTAATCCTAACCCGAACACGAATCCTAATCCTAACCCTAACCCTAACCCTTACCAGAACCCCAACCCTAAAACTAACCCTAACCTGATCCCGAACCCTAACCCTAACTCTAACTCCAACCCGTACAATAACCCTAAACCGAACCCGAAACTTAACTCTAACCCTAACCCTTAAGCAAACCCTAACCCGAACCCTAACCCTAACCCTAACCCTAACCCTAACACTAAAACTAACACTAACCCTAACCATAACTCTAACCAAACCCGAACCCTAACCCTAACACGAACCCTAAACCTAACCCTAACCCGAAACCTAACCCTAACCCGAACCCGAACCTAAACCTAAACCTAACCCTAACCCGAATCCTGTTACCCTAACCCTAAATCTAACCCTAAACCTAACCCGAAACCGAACCATAACCCTAAAATGAACCCTAACCCAAACCTAAACCTAACCCTAACCCTATCCCAAAACCGATCCGAACCTGATCCCGAACCCTAACCTGAACCATAACCCGAACCCCAACCCTAACCCTACCCCAAACCCGAACCTGAACCAGAACCCTAACCAGAACCATAAAAGTAACCCTAACCCTAACCCTAACCCTAACCCTAACCCTAACCCTAACCCGAAAACCTAAAACGAATTTGAACGGTAACCCTAACCCTAAACCGAACCCTAACCCTAAACCTAACCTTAATCCTAAGACTAATCCTAACACTAACACGAACCCGAAACCTAACCCTAACCCTAACTCTATACCGAACAAGAACCTGAACCCTAACCCTAACCATAACCATAACCCAAACCCTAACACTAACCCTAACCCTAACACTAACCCGAACCCGAACCCAAACCGTAACCATAAACCGAAAACTAACCCTAACCCTAACCCTAATCCTAACCCGAATCCTAACCCTAACCGGAACAGGAACCGGAACCCTAACCCTAACCCTAAACCTAATCCTAACCTTAACCTGAAACGGAACCCTAACCCTAACCCGAACCCTAACCCTAACCGTAACCCGAACCATAACCTGAACCATAAATATAATACAAACCCTAACACTAACCCTAACCCGAACACGAAAACTAACCGTAACCCTAACCCAAAACTTAACCCTAAACGTAACCCTAACCCTAAACCAAACCTGAACCTGAACCCGAACCCAAACCTGAACCCTAACCCTAACCCTAACCCAAAACCTAAACCGAACCCTAACCCTTAACCGAACCAGAATGCTAACCCTGAGAAAAACCATAACCCTAAACCTAATGCTAACCCTAACCCTAACACTAACTCAAACACTAACCCTAAACCTAAGCCTAACCCTAACCCTAATCCTAACCCGAACCCTAACCCTAACCTTAACCCTAACCCTAATCCTAATCCTAATACTACCCCTAACCCTAACCTTTGCCCGTAACTGACCCGAAACCTAACCCTAACCCTAACCTAACCCTATCCCTAACCCTAACCCTAACCGGAACTCTAACCCTAACCCTAAACCTAAACCTAAATCTAACTCGAACCCTAACCCTAACCTAAACCTAACCCTAACCATAAACCGAATCCGAACCCTAAACATAACCCTAACCCGAACCCGAAAACCTAACCCTAACCCTAACTCTAACCCTAACCCTAACCCTAATTTAACCCGAACCTGAAAACAAACCCTAACCCTAACCCGAACCCGAACCCTAACACTAACCCAAAAACCAACACTAACCCTAACCAGATCCCGAACCTGAACCCGAACACTAAACTGAACACTAATCCTAACCCTAACCCTAACATTAACAATAACCCTAACCCTAAACCTAACCCGAACCCGAAGTCTAACCCTAACCCTAACCCTAACCCGAAACCGAACCCTAACCCTAACCCTAACCATAAACCGAATCCGAACCATAAACATAACCCTAACCCGAACCCGAACCCTAACCCTAACCCTAACCCTAACTCTAACCCTAACCCTAACCCTAATTTAACCTGAACCTGAAACCAAACTGTAACCCTAACCCGAACCCGAACCCTAACACTAACCCCAAACCCAACACTAACCATAACCAGAAACCGAACCTGAACCCGAACACTAAACTGAACACTAAACCTAACCCTAACCCTAACATAGTCAATAACCCTAACCCTACACCTAACCCGAACCCGAAGTCTAACCCTAACCATAACCCTAACCCGAACCCGAACCCTAACCCTAATCCTAACTCTAATCCTAACCCGATCAGGAACCCGCACCCAAACTTAACACGAACCCTAACACTCACCCTAACGCTAACGCTAAAACTAACACTAACCCTAACCCGTACCCGAACCTGAACACTAACCTTAACCTGAACCCTAAACCTAACCCTAACCTAACCCTAACAGTAACCCGAAACTTAACCAAACCCGAACCTGAATCCGAACACTAAACCTAACCCCAAAAAATTATTCACCCAATATTGATGGTACTTTCAGGTAATGATCCGTACACCCTTCCCACTTGGCTCACCAAATTTTGTTCTTCTAGGTTAAAGCCTTCGTTTGCAGTAACCGTTTTCACTTTTAGGTTTCACTCTGTTTTCTCCTATATGGATGCATGTATTTGGAACTCTAAATCAAACACAGTTTGTGCTAGCTCTTTGAAACTTCACACAATAATGTAGTTCCAATTTCTATTTTTATGGTTTCTTTTTCATTGACGTAGCCCTAAGCAGAGACTGGCGAAAATCACTGTCATTGAAACGGGTTGCCAAGCTTCCAAAAAACTACGAGTTGACTGAAGTCTCAGCAAACATTTTTCACCCAATCTTGATGATACTTTCAGGGAATGATCAGTACACCAATCCCACTTGGCTCACCAGATTTCGTTCTTCTAGGTTAAACCGTTCCATTGCAGTAATCTTTTTCATTTTTAGGTCACTTTGTTTTCTCCTATATGGATACATGTATTTGGAACTCTAAATCAAACACCATTTGTGCTAGCTCTTTGAAACTTGACACAATAACGTGGTTTCACGTTCTATTTCTAGGGTTTGTTTCCTATTGATGTAGCCCTAAGCAGAGACTGGATAAAATTACTTTCATTTAAAGGGGTTGCCAAGCTTCCAAAAAACTACGAGTTTCCTGAAATCTCAGCAAACATTTTTAACACAGTCTTGATGATACTTTCAGATAATGATCAGTACACAAATCTCACTTGGCTCACCAAATTTCGTTCTTCTAGGTTAAACCGTTCGTTGGCAGTAACCGTTTTCATTTTTAGGTTTCACTCTGTTTTCTCCTATATGGATACATGTATTTGGAACTCTAAATAAAACATCGTTTGTGCTAGCTGTTTGAAACTTGACACAATAATGTCGTTCCAAGTTCTATCTCTAGGGTTTGTTTCCTGTTGATGTAGCCATAAGCAGAGACTGGCGAAAATCACTTTGATTGAAAGGGGTTTCCAAGCTTCCAAAAAACTACGAGTGTCCTGAAATCTCAGCACACATTATTCACCCAATCTTTATGGTACTTTCAGGTAATGATCCGTACACCATTCCACTTGGCTCACCAGATTTCATTCTTCTAGGTTAAACCGTTCGTTTGCAGTAACCGTTTTCATTTTTAGGTTTCACTCTGTTTTCTCCTATATGGATACATGTATTTGGAACTCTAAATCAAACACTGTTTGTGCTAGCTCTTTGAAACTTGACACAATGAAGTAGTTCCAAGTTCTATCCTTATGGTTTCTTTCCCATTGATGTCGCCCTAAGAAGAGACTGGCAAAAATCACTTTCATTGAAAAGGGTTGCCAAGCTTCCAAAACACTATGAGTTTCCTGAAATATCAGCGAACAATTTTCAAACAATCTTGGTGATATTTCAGGTAATGATCAGTACACCAATCCCAGTTGGCTCACAAAATTTCATTCTTCTAGGTTAAACCGTTCATTTGCAGTAACCGTTTTCAGTTTTCGGTTTCACTCTGTTTTCTCCTATATGGATTCATGTATTTAAAATCAAACACGGTTTGTGCTAGCTCTTTGTATCTTGACACAATAAAGTCGTTCCAAGTTCTATCCTTATGGTTTCTTTCCCATTGATGTAGCCCTAAGAATTCAGTGGCGAAAATCACTTTCATTGAAATTGGATGCCAAGCTTCCAAAAAACTACGAGTTTCCTGAAATCTCTGCCAACAGTTTTCACCCAATCTTGATGATACTTTCAGGTAATTATCAGTACACCATTCCCACTTGGGTCACCAAATTTCGTTCTTTTAGGTTAAGCCGTTCGTTTCCAGTAACCATTTTCATTTTTAGCTTTCACTCTGTTTTCTCCTATATGGATACATGTATTGTCTCCTATATGGATACATGTAAGGGTCCGCCAAAACTTCGGAGTAAGAGACCACAAGAGACTGTCTTATGCAAAAGCAGAAGGGTGGGTTTATTTGGAGACCAGCATGCTACGGCTCTCTCTATATCAAAGAGAGATAGAGCCCTGAGAACATCTTGAGCAGAGCTTATATAATTTCCCTGGAGAAGGCAGGGAGAGAAGTTACATTGTGTAGTTTGGCACTTTTGGACAGCTCATTCTGGGAACAAGATTAGCAGACAGTCCATAGTTGGGGACAGCACATTCTGGGAACAAGATTAGCAAACAGTTCTTAAGACTTCAACAGTGTTTTGTTAAGCATATAGAGAAATGGAGTCACAAGTACCTATTTTATTAACATTTCATTCCCTACTTCTTCTTCTGGCTACTTTTAATCACAAAAGTTATCATTGCGAGGTGTCACATTCCATGTCTGCTAGTGGGGTATATTGTTGTCTGATTACCATAAGTTTGATTTGTCCAATTTGGGCCTGGAGAAAGGAAACTACACGGTTGAGCAAACAGGGTTCTAGAGTTAGCAACAGTATCAGAATTATTAAAGCATCACCAGGGCTGATAAAAGCATAGTTAACCAAGGGGACTGTGTGAACCAAGATTTATATCACCCTTTTTGGGTCTTTCTCTCTCATTGATGCTCTTTAAGGCATCTTTTTCATTTACTCATAGATTTTTTTACAACTCCAGTATGGTCAGCATAAAAACAACATTTTTTCCTTAATGCAGCATAAAGGCCCTCTTCTCTCATGAAGAGGAGGTTCAACCCTCGCCTGTTCTGTAAAACAACTTTAGAGAGAGAAGTTAACGTTTCCTGCAAAGCTGTGATGGAGGTTTCTAATATCTTTAAGTTTTAGTCCATTGCTGTTTCTAATTGGGTCATTTGTTGTGTCCCACGGACCAGGGCAGTGGTTCTTTTGCCCACCCCTGCAGCAATTCCCATTCCTAATAAGATGGCTAAAGTGAGGGATACAGGTTTCCTGCAAAACCGGGTTGTATGTCCCTTTATTTGATTTTTAAATGAAACTACGTCATGATTGAGCACTCTGGGAAACATCTGCACCATTACATAATTAATTACATTTGTTGACCATTTTATGAAAATATAAATAATGTTTAAGTATATAGAATTATACTGTTGTAGGGACGGACAAGGCAAGGCACCTAAGATAGCAATGAAGACAGGAAAACCGTTCTATTTTGTTGCAACCGGATTCAGAGGGCATTGCTTCTTTTGTAATCAATTAATCCCTTGAGTCCCAAGTTTAGGTAGTTTTAGAATTTTGTACTCAACATGTAAGGGAAGGGGCTCAGAAGTTTCCAGGCAGGGAGAGAAGTTACATTTTGTAGTTTGGCAGTTGGGGACAGCTCATTGTGGGAACAATATTAGCAGACAGTTCATAGTTGGGGACAGCACATTCTGAAAACAAGATTAGCAAACAGTTCTTAAGATTTCAAAAGTGTTTTATTAAGCATATAGAGAAACAGAGTAACAAGTACCTATTTTATTAATCTTTCATACAGTAACCGTTTTCATTTTTAGCTTTCAATCTGTTTTCTCCTATATAGATACATGTATTTAGAACTCTAAATCAAACACGGTTTGTGCTAGCTCTTTGAAAATTGACAAAATAAAGTAGTTCCAATTTCTATTTTTATGGTTTCTTTTCGATTGATGTAGCCCTAAGCAGAGACTGGCGAAAATCACTTTCATTGAAAGCGGTTGCCAAGCATCCAAAAAACTACGAGTTTCCTGAAATCTCAGCACACATTATTCACCCAAATTAGAGGGTACTTTCAGGTAATGATCAGTACACCAATCCCACTTGGCTCACCAAATTTCGTTCTTCTAGGTTAAACCGTTCTTTTGCAGTAACCGTTTTCATTTTTAGGTTCCACTCTGTTTTCTCCTATATGGATACATGTATTTGGAACTCTAAATCAAACACGGTTTCTGCTAGCTCTTTGAAACTTGGCACAATAAAGTCGTTCCAAGTTCTATCGCTAGGGATTGTTTTCTATTGAAGTAGCCCTAAGCAGAGACTGTAGAAAATCACTTTCATTGAAAGGGGTTGCCAAGCTTCCAAAAAACTACGAGTTTCCTGAAATCTCAGCAAACATTTATCAACCAAACTTCATGATATTTTCAGGTAATGATGAGTACACCAATCCCAATTGGCTCAACATACTTGGTTCTTCAGGTTAAACCGTTCGTTTGCAGTAACCGTTTTCATTTTTTGGTTTCACTCTGTTTTCTCCAATATGGATACATGTATTTGGAACTCTAAATCAAACATGCTTTGTGCTGGCTCTTTGAAACTTGAAACAATAAAGTAGTTCCAAGTTCTATCCTTATGGTTTCTTTCCCATAGCTGTAGCCCTAAGCAGAGACTGGTGAAAATCACTTTCATTGAAAGGGGTTCACAACATTCAAAAAATCTACAATTTTCCCCGAAATCTCAGCAAATATTTATCACCCAATCTTATGAAACATTCAGGTATTGATGAGTACACCAATCCCAATTGGGTCACCAAATTTCGTTCTTCTAGGTTAAACCGTTCGTTTGCAGTAACCGTTTTCATTTTTAGGTTTCATTCGGTTTTCTCCTATATGGATACATGTATTTGGAACTCTAAATCAAACACGGTTTGTGGTAGCTCTTTCAAAATTCACACAATAATGTAGTTCCAAGTTCTATACTTACTTTATCTTTCCCATTGATGTAGCCCTAAGCAGAGACTGGCGAAAATCACTTTCATTGAAAGGGGTTGCCAAGCTTCCAAAAAACTACGAATTTCCTGAAATCTCAGCAAACATTTTTTCAAACAACCTTGATTATACTTTCAGGTAATGATCAGTACACCAATCCCAATTGACTCACCAAATTTCGTTCTTCTAGGTTCAACTTTTCGTTTGCAGTAACCGTTTTCATTTTTAAGTTTCACTCTGTTTTCTCCTAATGGATACATGCAGTTGGAAGTGTAAATCAAACTTGGTTTGTGCTATCTCGTTGAAACTTGATACAATAAAGTAGTTCCACGTTCTATCCTTATTGGTTCTTTCCCACTGACGTAGCCCTAAGCAGAGACTGGCGAAATTCACTTTCATTGAAAGGGTTGCCAAGCTTCCAAATAACTACGAGTTTCCTGAAATCTCAGCAAACATTTATCACCCAATATTTATGACACTTTCAGATAACGATGAGTACACCAGTCCCAATTGGCTCACCAAATTTCGTTCTTCTAGGTTAAACCGTTCGTTTGCAGTAACCATTTTCATTTTTAGGTTTCACTCTGTTTTCTCCTATATGGATACATGTATTTGGAACTCTAAATCAAACACGGTTTGTGCTAGCTCTTTGAAACTTGATACCATAAAGTAGTTCCAAGTTCTGTCCTTATGGTGTCTTTCCAATTGTGGTAGCCCTAACTAGTGACTGGCGAAAATTACTTTCATTGAAAGGGGTGCCAAGCTAACAAAAAACTAAGAGTTTACTGATATCTCAGCAATCATTTTTTCACCCAATCATGATGATACTTTCAGGTAATGATCACTACACTAATCCCACTTGGCTCACGAAATTTCTTTCTTCTAGGTTAAACCATTCATTTGCAGTAACCGTTTTCATTTTTAGGTTTCACTCTGTTCTCTCCTATAAGGATACATGTAGTTGGAAGACTAAATCGAACCCGGTTTGTGCTACCTCTTTGAAACTTGACACAATAAAGTAGTTCCAAGTTCTATTTTTACGGTTTCTTTCCCATTGATGTAGCCCTAAGCAGAGACTGGCGAAAATCACTTAGATTGAAAGGGGTAGAAAAGCATCCAAAAAACTACGAGTTTCCTGAAATCTCAGCAAACATTTTTTGACCCAATCTTTATGATACTTTCAGGTAATGATCAGGACACCAATCCCACTTGGCTCAACAAATTTCGTTCTTCCAAGTTAAACCGTTCGTTTGCAGTAACCGTTTTCTGTTGAGAGCCACAGCTAAAGGGGCCCCAGCAAACTTCCAGCTGCCAGCAAACTTCCAGCTGCCGGCTGATGCTCACAGTGGCCCCAGCAACATCTAGCTGATTGGCTCCTCTGCGCTGATGTTCATTGGGCTGTTTCCCTGCCCTTCAGACTGCCAGCTGATGATTGGCTCACAGCGGCCCCAGCAACATCTAGCTGATTGGCTCCTCTGCGGTGATGTTCATTGGGCTGTTTCCCTGCCCTTCAGACTACGGAACTGCTCATTGCGGGACTTCTTTGGCTCTGCCCACGTGACCCAGCCAATCGGCCTCAAGAGCAGGAGGATTGTGGGAGGTGGAGTGGTTTGTGTGGAGAGGCTTGTGGATGCCGGTGATGGCAGTTGTGCTCTGAGGGTTTTTCCTGAGGAGCTGTTTTGCTTGGCATTTGTAGTTCTAAAAATAAAGTTAGTTTCTTTTGACAAGTGGCTCCTGAATTGTGCCCAATCAGACTGCGGCATTTGGTGGCTCGCACAGGGAGCGACTGAGGGTAAGTAAACTGCTCGCCCCTGAGGGCAGGGCAAGAGGATGGGTAGCCATTCTAAGTTTCCTCTTTTGTTTTGCTTCATTTTTGTTTTAAGTTGCTTGTCCCTGGAGATGAGTGAGACAGAAGGAAATCCGCTCACATCTGAGGAACAGATAGGGAGAAATGTCGAATGGACATTTCAGTCCCTGGAGATGAGTGAGATGGAAGAAAAACCGCTCACAACTGAGGAAAAACTATTTGCGTGTGAGGAACAGATAGGGAGAAAGGACGGATGGACATGTCAGGAGGATAGAAAGGCTATAATGATTTTGTGTTGTTCCAACTTTATTTCATTCTGTCTCGGTTTGGTTTGGTGTTATCTTGCTGGGTTGTATTATAGTAGAAATACGGGATCAGCAATTAGTAAAAAACAAACCGAAAGAGTGTTAAGTAAATTGTTAGAGCAAGGAGGCTTCCCAATAAAATCAAGAGCAGTCAGGGCATACGTTGATATAATACAAAAATATAGCCCATGGCTTTTGAAGGAGGAGTTGTTAGGTATATCACAATGGAACCATCATGGTGAGGATTTAAAAAGAATAGAAAAGAGCAACCCAGGGACTCTGCCAGTTGGCACATTGCCATTGTGGACGAACGTATCTAGTTTGCTTAGTCCAAAGCCTTCAGATCAAACAAAGGTAGAGGAAGGAGAAGACATATTGATTCAAGTGAAAGAGGTCTCTCAAGTTAGTCAGAATGAGGAAAAGATTCAAGTACAAGAGAAGGTCTTTCAAGCTAGTGAGACAGAGGAAGGAAGTTTAAAGCAGAAAAAGCCATCAGGGGAAAAGTTACAACAGGAGACTGCTAATAACACCTTTCTATCAGAGAGCGAAAGTCTCCAACCAACAGCACCACCTCTACAGGAGACTGCTACTAACAGCATTCTATCACCAGAGGGCATAAGTGTCCAATCAACAGCACCACCTCCATATGCTAAGAGACTCCCAACCCCCGCAGTTGATATTGGGATCCTGAGACAGGATCTCAAGTATGCCCTGTATTTGAGGTAGGAGGGCAGCGAATTTACCAGGGTTTAAATTTCAAATCAGTGAAGGAGCTAAAAGAGGCTGTAACAACCTATGGCCCTCAAGCACCCTTCACTGTAAGCTTGGTCGAATCCATTACCAACTTAAACATGACACCAGCAGATTGGGCTAATATTTGTAAAGCTGTGTTAGCTGGAGGACAATACCTGTTATGGAAGGTTGCTAATGAGGAATTTTGCAAGGAGATGGCTAGGCGAAATGCAGCAGCTGGTTATCCTCAGAGAAATCTAGATATGTTGTTAGGAAAGGGACCTTATGAGGATCGGCAGCAACAACTTGCATATGATCCTGGTGTATACTCACAAATTGCTGTAGATGCACTTAAGGCATGGAAAACTTTACAAGGACATGGAGGTTTACAAGGTCAATTATCTAAGATAATACAAGGAGCTAGTGAACCTTACGCTGAATTTGTACATAGGCTTATTCAAACAGCTACCAGAGTTTTTGGGAATACAGAACAAGCAATACCATTAATAAAACAACTGGCTTATGACCAAGCAAATCGTTGGTGCAGAGATATCATTAGACCATGGAAACAGGAAGATTTAAACACATATATTAAATTACGTAGAGACATTAATGAACAAGAGCAAGTCATGGCAGCTGTAGTAAAACAGGCTTTAGATGCCAGAGACATTAATGAACAAGGGCAAATTGTGGCAGCTGCAGTAAAACAGGCTTTAGATTCCAGGCCAAGAACATGCTACAATTGTGAACAAACAGGACATTTTAAAAGGAATTGCCCCATAGGAGGAGGGTTTAACAAACCTAGGTATCAAAGGAGTAGAATACCGGGTATTTGCCCACGATGCAGTAGAGGGAGACATTGGGCTAATGAATGCCATTCTCAAACCACCATAGAGGGTACTCCATTATATTGGGCTAATGAATGCCATTCTCAAACCACCATAGAGGGTACTCCATTATCAAAAAACGAACAAGGACAAGGTGTTTATCCACAATATCGTGGACAAAGGCATTGGGCTCCGTTGCCAAAAAAGGACAGGGGGCCCCAATGCTCCGGGGCCCCAAACCACAAATATACGGAGCACTGGAGGAAACCAGCAACCCCAGCAACCCCATCAGGGTAGTGCCCAGGGCATCAGATCCCTCATCAGACAAACCAGAGGGAGCACACGGTTGGACATCTGCGCCTCCGCCAAATCAGTACTAACTCCAGAGATGGGAGTTTAAATCATTCCCACAGGGGTGAAAGGACCTCTTCCCAAAGGAACAGCAGGCTTATTATTGGGACGCAGCTCTTCTACTCTAAAAGGACTTTTGATAAGTCCTGGGGTAATTGATCCCGATTATGAAGGTGAAATAAAAATTATAGCCAGTTCTCCAAAGGGTATATCAGTAATTTCACCAGGAGATAGAATAGCACAGTTACTAATAATACCAAGCCTACATGATAAATTTTCCAGTCATGCTGTAGAAAGAGGTTCCAAGGGATTAGGCTCCACAGGTGTAGATAGGGCTATGCTTTCTTTAAATTTAGATTCTCGCCCCATGCTAAAACTAAATATTCAAGGACATGAATTTAATGGGCTACTGGATACAGGTGCAGACCTTAGCATCATCTCTCGTCAAGAATGGCCAAAACATTGGCCATTACAACAAGCCACTCAAACGCTTCGAGGCCTAGGAGTGGCGAATAATCCCGATAGAAGGGCAATGGTATTAGATTGGAAGGATCCTGAAGGATGTGAAGGAACTATACAGCCATATGTATTGGATCATCTTCCTGTAAATTTATGGGGACGAGATGTCTTAGATCAATTAGGTTTGACATTAACAAATAATATCAATCAAAATGCACCCACTCTTATGGCTAGACAAGGTTTTAGGAAAGGAAAAAGATTAGAAAAACAAGAACAAGGTATAGAAGCACCAATACAAATAAATCAAGGAACAGACAGACATGGGTTGGATTTTCACAAAGGGCCACTGAGACAATAAAAATTACCTGGAAATCAGAAAGACCAGTATGGGTTCCTCAGTGGCCCCTGACTAAAGAAAAGATACAAGTAGCCCATGATCTGGTCAAACAACAATTAGTGGAAGGACATATACAACCTTCTGTATCTCCCCATAATACTCCCATTTTTGTCATCAAAAAGAAATCTGGTAAATGGAGATTATTGCAAGATTTAAGAGCCATTAATAATGAAATGGTCATTATGGGACCTGCTCAATCAGGGATTCCTCAGTTGTCTGCTTTGCCAAAAACTTGGTATGTTTTAGTTATAGATATTAAAGATTGTTTCTTTTCAATTCCAATTCATCCTGAGGATAGTCCACGTTTTGCATTTACTATCCCTGCACTAAATCATGAAGGTCCTGATCAGAGATATGAATGGAAAGTACTCCCTCAAGGGATGGCTAACAGCCCAACTATGTGTCAAATTTATGTTAACAAAGTAATCCAGCCACTTAGAAATCAAAATCCTGAGCTACAAATATTTCACTATATGGATGACATATTATTAGCACACAAAGCTAAAAACACATTGCTAGAATGTTATGCCACACTTACAAACTTATTAAAAAATTATAATCTAGAGATAGCAATAGATAAAGTACAATTAAATTTTCCAATTAATTATTTGGGAGTTCTATTATCCTCAACCATGGTCTGTCCACCAAAAATTCAAATACGAGTAGATCAACTCAAATCACTTAATGAATTTCAAAAGTTATTAGGAGATATAAATTGGATGAGGCCTTATCTAGGTATTCCAACAGGAGAATTGGGACCTTTATTTGATATCCTAAAAGGTCCATCAGATCCAAATTCACCCCGAATGTTGACGCCTGAAGCAAGAAAGGCATTAAAAATCATTGAAACATATATGGAAAATATGCATTTGTATAGAATTGATATAAGTTTGTCTTTATTATTTATTGTACTATCAACAAAAAATATTCCTACAGGAGTATTTTGGCATGAAGGTCCATTATTATGGATACATTTATCTTATTCTCCTAACACTATTCTTACTAGGTATCCTGAGGCTGTAGGACAATTAATACTCAAAGGAATAAAAACAGCAAAGGCAGTGTTTGGAATTTCTCCTAATAAAATTATTACTCCATATACTATGAATCAAATTGATGAATTAGCTAATGAGTTAAATACTTGGGCAATAATCATGTGTAAATCTAATGTTTCATTTGATAACCACTTACCATCTAATCCTTTATTGTCTTTTTGGTCATTGCATCCTGTAATTTTTCCAAAAATGACAAGAAAAACACCTATCATGAATGCTCCAAATATATTCACTGATGGGTCAAATAATGGTACAGCAGCAATAGTTACACCTGATTGAACTTTTACATTTTTAGTACCCAAACAATCAGCTCAAAAGGTAGTGCTTAATGCAGTATTACAAACTTTTGTGATGTTTAAAGATTCTGTATTTAATTTATTTTCTGATAGTCAATATATAGTTAATGCTATAGTATCCCTTGAAGATGCTGGTAGGATTTCCCCTTCTTCTACTGTTTTCTCTTTGTTTTCCACTATACAAAGTTTAATCTGGGACAGAAAAGATCCATTCTTTATAGGACATATCAGGGCACATACAGGATTGCCTGGAGCCCTTAGTTTGGGCAATGATTTACAGATAAAACTACACATGACATACATATTTTCTCTATACTAGAATAAGCTATAAATTTTCATAAAAGGTTCCATGTCAATGCTAATACTTTACAAAAGCGTTTTAAAATAACTAAGGAACAAGCTAGACAAATAATAAAACAATGTGAAAATTGTGTGACTTTTTACCACAAGTTAATCTTGGAGTCAATCCTAGAGGACTGATACCTAACCATATTTGGCAGATGGACGCCACACACTTGCCAGAATTTGGAAAACTAAAATATTTGCATGTTACAGTTGATACTTCTTCTGGATTTTTGATGGGCTCCCTTCATGCTGAAGAAAAAACTAAACATGTTATAGCTCATTGCTTACAAAATTTTGCCACTGTGGGCATTCCAAAACAGTTAAAAACAGATAATGCCCCTGGTTATACGTCTACTTCTTTTAAACAATTTTGCTCATCATTTGGCATTACTCATATAACAGGAATCCCATACAATCCACAGGGACAAGGCATAGTTGAAAGAGCTCATCAAACTATTAAAATGTACTTATTAAAGCAAAAAGACAGAATTGGGAAGGGGTATATATTCCCCAAAGATAAACTTAAAATAACCCTTTTTACTCTAAACTTTTAAAATTTGGATTCATCAGGACTTAGTGCTGCAGAAAGGCATATGTGTCCTAAAAATGTACATAAGCCCAAGGTACTTTGGAAAGATATTCTAACAGGACAATGGAAAGGTCATGACCCAGTAATTGTCTGAAGTCGGGGGTCTATTTGTGTGTTTCCCCAGGTAGTACAGCAGCCGATTTGGATTCCAGAGAGATTAACCAAGGTCCTGACCCAGTGATTGTATGGAGTCGGGGGCCTGTTTATATGTTTCCACAGGAAGAACAGCATCCGATTTGGATTCCGGAGAGATTAAGTAAATTCCTGACCCAGTGATTGTCTGGAGTCGGGGGTCTGTTTGTGTGTTTCCACAGGGAGAACAGCAGCCAATTTGGATTCCAGAGAGATTAACTAAAGCGAATTCTACAGACCAAAAAGAAGATGATTTGGCTCAAATCAATAATAGCTGATATCCAAAACTCCAAATTGGTATCCTTACATCTGCTACAGAACCAGGATGCTTTTTTCAATATCTGTTTTATTATTGTCCTTTCCCATATCATGAAGATCTATTTTGTTTTTTGAGCTCATACAGACCTAGGTTAATGTTTTGCTGATCAGTTCTATTTTTTTTTTTTTTTTGACTATAGAGTTTTTAAACATTGCAATGGAGATTTCACCTGTAAAAAGTTATAAGGCCTTTACTATTATGTTATGTGTTGTATGTATTATATTATGTGTGCACACTTGTGTTTTGTGTTATATGTTTGAATGTACATATGTCCATATATCATATATGATGAGCGCTCATAAAAAAAAAATGGATCCCAAAATTTTTTTTTTTTATTCACGTTATTTAAATGGTTTAATTTAAATTGGGTAAATAACTGTTAAGAATTATTTTAATATATAAACAAAAAAGGAGGTTAACAGATCTGTTTGTTTACTTTCACCTATCCTTTTCATTATATTTAATAATTCTTTTCAAGATAATGTAAATTGTTAAGAAAGTTGTTTTCTTTTAGTGCCTTCTGGAATGTTACACAATGTTTTCTTTAGCCATTATTGCCAAAATTTCTATCTTCATCCCAGTGCCAGTGAAGACAAAGTAAATTGTTAAGAAAATTGTTTTCTTTTAGTACCTTCTAGAATGTTATATAATTTTTTCTTTACCCATTATTGCCAGAATTCCTATCTTCATCCCTGTGCCGGTGAAGACAAGGATAAAACTAATCTACAGTTTCTGCAATAGCCATCACTGAACCGCTTACAGAACTTGCCTAAACTATGTGTCACTTGTATGCATTGTAAACTCACTTGTATGCATTGTGAACTATGTTGGTGCAGCGACTTGTGGTAGTGTTGGAGTATTTTTGCTGATGATGTCATCGGTGGTACAATTTTTCCAACAAGAGCTATCGATTAGCTTGGTATATCTTTCTCCCTTCTGCTTGTCATTATCGTTCAACTATTTGGGGGCTAACAGATGTGAGGCAAAGAACCTCACCCCCCCGCTGGTACCTCTCCACAGGTGTGGCTGTATACTGGACCGGTAGTCAATGACGGGTAAGATCCAATTACAATGGTACCAACCTAAGACAGGAGGCTGACGCCCTGAGGTCAGCTCATCCGAAGAAGGGTAAGGACCATTTGTAGTATTGGACAACCTAAGACAGTCACGGTCCCTAAGTCACATGCTTGTTGTTTAAACAGAGAGGGCGAGGTGTTGAGAGCCACAGCCAAAGGGGCCCCAGCAAATTTCCAGCTGCCAGCAAACTTCAGGCTGTCGGCTGATGCTCACAGTGGCCCCAGCAACATCTAGCTGATTGGCTCCTCTGCGCTGATGTTCATTGGGCTGTTTCCCTGCCCTTCAGACTGCCAGCTGATGATTGGCTCACAGCGGCCCCAGCAACATGTAGCTGATTGGCTCCTCTGCGGTCATGTTCATTGGGCTGTTTCCCTGCCCTTCAGACTACGGAACTGCTCATTGGGGGACTTCTCTGGCTCTGCCCACGCGACCCAGGCAATCGGCCTCAAGAGCAGGAGGATTGTGGGAGGTGGAGTGGTTTGTGTGGAGAGGCTTGTGGAAGACGGTGGTGGCAGTTGGGCTCTGAGGGATTTTCCTGAGGAGCTGTTTTGCTTGGCGTTTGTAGTTCTAAAAATAAAGTTAGTTTCTTTTGACAAGTGGCTCCTGAATTGTGCTCAGCCAGACTCCCAAGTTAAACCATTCGTTTGCAGTAACCGTTTTCATTTTTAGGTTTCCTCTTTTTTCTCCTATATGGATACATGTATTTGGAACTCTAAATCAAACACGGTTTGTGCTAGCTCTTTGAAACTTGACACAATAAAGTAGTTCCAAGTTCTGTCCTTATGATTTCTTTCCCATTGATGAAACCCTAAGCAGAGACTGGCGAAAACCACTTTCATTGAAAGGGGTTGCCAAGCTGCCAAAAAACTACGAGTTTCCTGAAATCTCCACAAACATTTTTTCACCCAATCATGATGATACTTTCAGGTAATGATCAGTACACGAATCATACTGGGCTCACCAAATTTCGTTTTTCTAGGTTAAACCATTCGTTTGCAGTAACCATTTTCATTTTTAGGTTTCACTCTGTTTTCTCCTATATGGATACATATATTTGGAACTCTAAATCAAACACGGTTTGTGCTAGCTCTTTGAAACTTGTCAAATTAAAGTAGTTCCAAGTTCTATCCTTATGGTTTCTTTCCCATTGATGTGGCCGTAAACAGAGACTGGTGAAAATCACTTTCATTGAAAGGGGTCGCAGCTTCCAAAAAACTAAGAGTTTCCTGAAATCTCAGCCCTATTTTTCACCCAATCTTCATGATACTTTCAGATAATGATCAGTACACCAATCACACTTGGCTCACCACATTTCGTTCTTCTAGATTAAACCGTTCATTTGCAGTAACCGTTTTCATTTTTAGGTTTCACTCTGTTTTCTCCAATATGGATACATGTATTTGGTACTCTAAATCAAACACGGTTTGTGCTACCTCTTTGAAACTTGACACAATAAATTAGTTCCAAGTTCTATTCATATGGTTTCTTTCCCATTGATGTAGCCCTAAGCAGAGACTGGCGAAAATCACTTTCATTGAAAGGGGTTGCAAAGCTCCCAAAAAAACTACGAATTTCGTGAAATCTCAGCAAACATTTTTTCACCCAATCTTGATGATACTTTCAGGTAATGATCTGGACACCAATCCCACTTGGCTCACCAAGTTTCTTTCTTCTACGTTAAACCGTTCGTTTGCAGTAACCGTTTTCATTTTAGGTTTCACTCTGTTTTCTCCTATATGGATACATGTAGTTGGAACTCTAAATAAAACACGGTTTGTGCTAGCTCTTTGAAACTTGACACAAAAATGTAGTTCCAAGTTCTATACTTATCGTTTCTTTCCCATTGATGTAGCCCTAAGCAGAGACTGGCGAAAATTACTTTCATTGAAAGGAGTTGACAAGCTTCCAAAAAACTACGAATTTCCTGAAATCTCAGCAAACATTTTTTCACCCAAACTTGATCATACTTTCAGGTAATGATCAGTACACCAGTCCAACATGGATCACAACATTTCGTTCTTCTAAGTTCCACCGTTCGTTGGCAGTTACCGTTTTCATTTTTAGGTTTCACTCTGTTTTCTCCTATATGGATACATGTAGTTGGAACTTTAAAACAAACAAGGTTTGTGCTAGGTTTTTGAAACTTGGCATAATAAAGTAGTTCCAAGTTCTATCTCTATGGTTTGTTTCCTATTGATGTAGACCTAGCAGAGACTGGAGAAAATCAGTTTCAATGAAAGGGGTTGCCAAGCTTCCAAAAATCTACGGATTTCCTGAAGTCTCAAGAAACACTTTTTCACCCAATCTTGATGATCCTTTCAGGTAATGATCAGAAGACCAATCCAACTTGGCTCACTGAATTTCCTTTGTCTAGGTTAAACCGTTCGTTTGCAGTAAGCGTTTTCATTTTTAGGTTTCACTCGGTTTTCTCCTATATGGATACATGTAGTTGGAACACTAAATCAAACACGGTTTGTGCTAGCTCTTTGATACATTGCAGAATAAATAGTTCCAATTTCTATCTCTATGATTTATTTCCTATTGATGTACCCCAAGCAGAGACTGGCAAAAACCCTTTCATTGAAAAGATTGCCAAGCTTCCAAAAACTAGGAGTTTCCTGAAATCTCAGCAAAAATTTTTTCTTCCTATATTCATGATCCTTTCAAGTAATGATCAGTACACCAATCCAACTTGGCTCACCAAATTTTGTTCTTCTAGGTTAAACAGTTCGTTCGCAGTAACCGTTTTCATTTTTAGGTTTCACTCTGTTTTCTCCTATATGGATACATGTAGTTGGAACTCTAAATCAAACAAGGTTTGTGCTGGGTCTTTGTAACATGGCATAATAAAGTAGTTCCAAGTTCTATCTCTATGGTTTGTTTCCTATTGATGTAGCCCTAATCAGAGAGTGTCGAAAGTCACTTTCAATGAAAGGGGTTGCCAATCTTCCAAAAAAACTACGAGTTTCCTGAAATTTCAGGAAACACTTTTTCACCCAATCTTGATGATACTTTCAGGTAATGATCAGTGCACCAATCCCACTTTGCTCAAAAAGTTTCGTTCTTCTAGGATAAACCATTCTTTTGCAGTAACCGTTTTCATTTTTAGATTTCACAAAGTTTTCTTTTATATGGTACATGATGTTGGAACTCTAAAGAAAACACGGTTTGTGCTAGCTCTTTGATACTTGGCAGAATAAATAGTTCCAAGTTCTCTCTCTGTGCTTTGTTTCCTATTGATGTACCCTAACAGAGACTGGTGAAAATCACTTTCATTGAAAGGTGTTGCTAATCTCCCAAAAAACTACGAGTTTCCTGAAGTCTCAGCAAACATTTTTTCAATCAATCTTGATAAAACTTTCAGGGAATGATCAGAACACCAATCCCACTTGGCTCACCATATTTTATTCTTCTAGTGTAAAACATTTGTTTGCAGTAACAGTATTCATTTTCATTTTTCACTCTGTTTCTCCTATATGGATACATGTATTTGGAACTCTAAATCAAACATGATTTGTGGTAGCTCTTTGAAACTTGGCAAAATAAAGTAGTTCCAAGGTCTATCTCTATGGTTTGTTTCCTATTGATGTAGCCCTAAGGAGAGAGAGGTGAAAATCACTTTCATTGAAATGGGTTGCCAAGCTTGCAAAAAACTACGAGTTTCCTGAATTCTCCATAAATATTTTTTCACCCAATCTTGATGATACTTTCATGTAATGATCAGTACACCAATCCAACTTGGCTCACCAAATTTCGTTCTTCTAGGTTAAACCGTTCGTTTGCAGTAACAGTTTTCATTTTTAGGTTTCACTCGGTTTTCTCCTATATGGATACATGTAGTCGGAACGCTAAATCAACACGGTTTGTGCTAGCTCTTTGAATCTTGGCACAATACCGTAGATCCAAGGCTTATCTCCATGGTTTGTTTCCTATTGATGTAGCCCTAAGCAGAGACTGGCGAAAATCACTTTCCTTGTAAGTGGTTGCCAATCTTCCAAGAAAATACGAGTTTCCTAAAATCTCAGCAAATAATTCTTGAACGAATCTTGATGATACTTTCAGGTAATGATCAGGACACCAATCCCAATTTGCTCACCATATGTCATTCTTCTAGGGTATACCATTTGTTTGCAGTAACAGTTTTCATTTTCAGGTTTCACTCTGTTTTCTTCTATATAAATACATGTTTTAGAAGTCTAAATCAAACACGGTTTGTGCTAGCTCTTTGAAACTTGGCACAATAAAGTAGTTCCAAGTTCTCTGTCTCTGGTTAGTTTCCTATTGATGTAGCCCTAAGCAGATACTGGCGAAAATCACTTTCATTGAAATTGGTTGCCAAGCTTCCAAAAAATTACGAGATTCCTGAAATCTCAGTAAATTGTATTTCACCCAATCTTGATGATACTTTCAGGTAATGATCAGTACACCAATCCAACTTGGCTCACCAAATTTCGTTCCTCTAGGTTAATCCGTTCGTTTGCAGTAAATGTTTTCATTTTTAGGTTTCACTCTGTTTTCTCCTATATGGATACATGTAGTTGGAATGCTAAACCAACACAGTTTGTGCTAGCTCTTTGAAACTTGGCACAATAACGTAGATCCAAGTTTTATCTCTATGGTTTGTTTCCTATTGATGTAGCCCTAAGCAGAGACTGGCAAAAATCACTTTCATTGAAAATGGTTGCCAAGCTTCCAAAAAACTACGAGTTTCCTGAAATCTCAGCAAACATTTTTTCAACCAACCTTGATCATACTTTCAGGTAATGACCAGTACACCAATCCAAGTTGACTCACCAAATTTCGTTCTTCTAGGTTAAACCGTTCATTTGAGGTAACCGTTTTCATTTTTAGTTTTCACTCTGTTTTCTCCTATGTGGAAACATGTAGTTGGAATTCTAAATCAAACATGATTTGTGCTAGATCTTTGTATCTTCTTACAATAAAGTAGTTCCAAGTTCTATCTCTATGGTTTGTTTCCTATTGATGTAGCCCTAAGCAGAGACAGACGAAAATCACTTTCATTGAAAGGGGTTGCCAAGCTTCCAAAAAATTACCAGTTTCTTGAAATCACAGGAAACAATTTTTCACCCAATCTTGATGATCCTTTCAGGTAATGATCAGTACAACCATCCTATTTGGCTCATCAAATTTCGGTCTTCTAGATTCAACAGTTCGTTTGCAGTAACCGTTTTCATTTTTAGTTTTCACTCTGTTTTCTCCTATATGGATACATGTATTTGGAACTCTAAATCAAACACGGTTTGTGGTAGCTCTTTGAAACTTGTCAGAATAAATAGTTCCAAGTTGTATCTCTTCGGTTTGTTTGCTATTGATGTAGCCCTAAGCAGAGACTTGTGAAAATCACTTTCATTGAAAGGGTTTCCCAAGCTTCCTAAAAATTACGAGTTTCCTGAAATCTCAGCAAACATTTTTTCACCCTATCATGATGGTGTTTTAAAGTAATGATCAGTATGCCAATCTTACTTGGCTCACCAAATTTCGTTCTTCTAGGTTAAACCGCTCGTTGGCAGTAACCGTTTTTATTTTTAGGTTTCACTCTGTTTTCTCCTATATGGATACATGATGTTGGAACTCTAAATCAAGCACGGTTTGTGCTAGCTCTTTGAAACTTGGCACAATAATCTAGTTCCATATTCTATCTCTATTGTTTGTTTCCTTTTGATGTGGCCCTAAGCAGAGACTGGTGAAAATCACTTTCATTGAAAGGTGTTGCCAAGCTTCCAAAAAACTACCAGTTTCCTGAAATCTCAGCAAGCATTTTTTCACCCAATCTTTTTTTTTTTCATCTTCAAGCATTTATTAATCTGTGAAGTAACACAGTTTAGAAACTGTACTTTCAGGTAATGATCAGTACACCAATCCCACTTGGCTAACCAAATTTCGTTCTTCTAGGTTAAACTGTTCCTTTTCAGTAACCGTTTTCATTTTTAGGTTTCCCTCTATTTTGTACTATAAGGATACATGCAGTAGGAACTCTAAATCAAACACGGTTTGTGCAAGCTCTTTCAAACCTGGCACAATAAAGTAGTTACAAGTTCCATCTCTATGGTTTGTTTCCTATTGATGTAGGCCTAAGCAGAGACTGGCGAAAATCACTTTCATTGAAATGGGTAGCCAAGCTTCCAAAAGACTACGAGTTTCCTGAAACCTGGAGAACACTTTTTCACCGAATCTTGATGATATTTTCAGGTAACGATCAGTACGCCAATCCAACTTGGCTCAAAAAATTTCGTTCTTCTAGGTTAAACCGTTCGTTTGCAGTAACCGTTTTTATTTTTAGGTTTCACTCTGTTTATTCCTGTTTGGATACATGTATTTGGAACTCTAAATCAAACACGGATTGTGCAAGCTCTTTGTAACTTGGCAGAATAATGTAGGTCCAAGTTCTCTCTCTATGGTTTGTTTCCTATTGATGTAGCCCTAAGCAGAGACTGGCGAAAGTCACATTCATTGAAAGGGGTTGCCAAGTTTCCAAAAAACTACGAGTTTTTGAAATCTTTGGAAATATTCTTTCACCCAATGTTGACGATACTTTCAGGTAATGATCAGCACCCCAATCCCACTTGGCTCACCAAATTTCGTTCTTCTAGGTTAAACCTTTCGTTTGCAGTAACAGTTTTCATTTTTAGGTTTCACTCTGTTTTCTCCTATATGGATACATGTATTTGGAACTCTAAATCAAACACGGTTTGTGACAGCTCTTTGAAATTGGCACAATAAAGAAGTTCCAAGTTCTATCTCTATGGTTTGCTTCCTTTTGATGTAGCTGGAAGCAGAGACTAGCGAAAATCACGTTCGTTGAAAGGGGTTGCCAGGTTCCAAAAAACTAGGAGTTTCCTGAAATCTAAGGAAACCCTTTTTCACCCAATCTCGATGATCCTTTCAGATAATGATCAGTACACCAATCCCACTTGGCTCACCAAATTTCGTTCTGGTAGGTTAAACGGTTCGTTTGCAGTAACCATTTTCATTTTTAGGTTTCACTCTGTTTTCTACTAAAGATACACGCAGTAGGAACTCTAAATCAAACACGGTTTGTGCTAGCTCTTTGAATCTTGGCACAATAATGTAGTTCCAAGTTCTATCGCTATGTTTTGTGTGCTATTGAAGTAGCCCCAAGCAGAGACTGACGAGAATCCCTTTCATTGAAAGGGGTTGCCAAGCTTCCAAAAAACTACGAGTTTCCTGATATCTCAGCAAACATTTGTTCACACAATCTTGATGATACTCTCAGGTAATGATCAGTACACCAATCCCACTTGGCTCACCAAATTTTGTTCTTATAGGTTAAACCGTTCCTTTGCAGTAACCGTTTTCATGTTTAGGTTTCACTTTGTTTTCTCCTATATGGATACATGTAGTTGGAACTCTAAATGAAACACGGTTTGTGCTAGGTCTTTGAAACTTGGCACAATAAAGTAGTTCCAAGTTCTATCTCTATGGTTTGCTTCCTATTGATGTAGCCCTAAGCAGAGACTTGGGAAAATCTCTTTCATTGAAAGAGGTTGCCAAGCTTCCAAAAAACTACGAGTTTTTGAAATCTCCGGAAATATTCTTTCACCCAATCTTGATGATACTTTCAGATAATGATCAGCACACCAATTCCACTTGGGTCACCAAATTTCGTTCTTCTATGTTAAACCGTTCGTTTGCAGTAACCGTTTTCATTTTTAGGTTTCACTCTGTTTATTCCTGTTTGGATACATGTATTTGGAACTCTAAATCAACCACGGTTTGTGCTAGCACTTTGAAACTTGGCACAATAACGTAGTTCCAAGTTCAATTTCCATAGTTTGTTTCCTATTGATGTAGCCCTAAGCAGAGACTGGCGGAAATCACTTTCATTGAAAGGCGTTGCCAGCTTCCAAAAAAACTACGAGTTTCCTGAAATCTCATGAAACACTTTTTCACCCAAACTTGATGATACTTTCAGGTAATGATCAGTACACCATTCCCACTTGGCTCACCAAATTTCGTTCTTCTAGGTTAAACTGTGCATTTGCTGTAAGTGTTTTCATTTTTAGGTTCCACTGTGTTTTCTCCTATATGGATACATGTATTTAGAACTCTAAATTAAACATGGTTTGTGCTAGCTCTTTGAAACTTGGCAGAATAAATTAGTTCCAAATTCTATCTCTATGGTTTATTTCCTATTGATATAGCCCTGAGTAGAGACTGGTGAAAGTCACTTTCATTGAAAGGGGTTGCCAAGCTCCAAAAAACTACGAGTTTCCTAAAATCTCCGCAAATATTATTTCACCCAATCTTGATGATACTTTCAGGTAATGAGCAGTACACCAATCCAACTTGGCTCACCAATTTTCGTTCTTGTAGATTAAACCGTTCGTTTGCAGTAACCGTTTTCATTTTTAGGTTTCACTCTGTTTTCTAGTATAAGGATACATGCAGTTGGAACTCTAAATCAAACACGGTTTGTTCTAGCTCTTTGAAACTTGGCACAATAAAGTAGTTCCAAGTTCCATCTCTATAGTTTTTTTTTTTCCTATTGATGTAGCCTTAAGCAGAGACTGGCGAAAATCACTTTCATTGAAAAGTGTCGCGACAAGGAAGTGCCCGCAAGGAAGACACAACTTAGGAATCTTCTTCAGCAGTTTATTCAGGCCCTTTATATTTCTTCTAATGATCCTTGGATGCCCCTCCCAGCCTTAATAAACCATCTCAAGCCCCAATGCGAAGCTGCCACTTGGAGCTTTCTCATAGGGTGTTGAAAAGCAACGTGCCAACTCTCCCTAAAAAGGAGTTGTTTATCACAGGCTACAGCGGTGCCAGCACCATATGTAATGGCGACCATAGTCCACACAAACGGCTCACCACAGTTCCCCCTTTTTGTTTTACTAAAACAATACATGCGAGAGTAGAGGTCCTATCCCACTGTGCAGAAGTGGCTGCATATGGTCCAGCCCTAAGGAGGCACCTTCTCCAGATCCGGCTCCACAGCAGCCGACGCCTTTTTTCGTGGGGCGGGGCGTGGACATCCAACCCCCATGCAATGGGACATGCACTCCTTGAGGTCTAATTCAAGGATCACTCAAGTGCAGTGCCTTGCCTCGCATCCTGTTTTGTGATGATGGTGGACGAAGGGGGACAGCTGAGGCTGTCTTCGTAGTGCAGACAAAATTAAGTTGGCAACACCCAAGAGAAAGGCACGGACAGTAGAGATGGGGAGAAATTCAGTTGTAACATCGGCCATTGTTAGATAAAGTCAAGACGTTCCCGTGGAGCACACATATCATGGCCTTGTGAGCTGGCCACCTTGACATGTAGAACAAGGAATTGGGGGCTGGGCCCCGGGGGCCAGGGAAGGCCTGCTTCCAGCAAGTCAACCTCTCTTGCATGACAAGGGGAATCAAGTAGCCCCTGTCTTAGGTCGTCCACCGCCCCTGCACTGCTTACCCTTCTCTGGGGAGGCCCCATTCCCCTGTCTTAGGTTGCAGTGCAAGCCTGGAATTTGCCCGTCACTGGGTACTACAAGATCAGCTCAGCATGTTGTGGCCAACAGTACATTGTTATGGTAACCACCTCCATAAACAGGACCCATGACCATCACCATCAAATGGCAGTTGTAGTTGGCCCGTAAGATTAGCTAGCAAAGATCCTAGTGCAGAAAGGCAGGGAGGAGAGGTATGCACAAAGGAAAGATATGGTAGAAGTTCCAGCATTAGAAGAGTGATAGAAGAATGACATGTCGATCCCAGTGCAATGTTATAATAACTTGGGGTGCAACGACCATGTCAAAGGTTTACTGTTTAAGATGCGCAAGCCAGACCTGTGGTGAGTTGCCATTTTCTAAAGCAGCAAGAGCTTGTATGATCATAGCCTTATCGTGAGCACTGTGGGCCTTGAGGCAACAGAGAAACCACAAGCAGAGAAACATACCGAAGCAACACATTGCACCAAAAATGCCTACCCCCACCCACTCTTTAAAAAAGGAAAAGGCAGAAGATATCCAATCGGTGAATTGACCCAAAGTCACGGGATCGACACGGGTACTATTCAAGACAGCTATCTGGGTTAGTTGAGACTGGATCTTCCGCTGCCATGGACCAATTTCCGGCCAAATATTCACCAATGATGCAGGAGGCATTCCTGGAATCATTAAATCTGACAGAGGTTATGCATAAATGTGCACGTTGGTCAACGCAACCCAAAAGCACCAAGTCAGCCAATTCTTTTACCTGAGCTTGGAGTAAATCTATTCTTTGGTTGGCAGCTAAAATCCCTGACAAAATATGTTGATTAATAGTATTTTGGGATTCAAGTATGGTGGAAATTTGTTGAACAACTTGATTAATGGTGGCAGCAGTTTGTACTTGACTGGCCATGGCCACTCGGCCGTAACCGCTGCAGCAGATACCGCCACGGCCATCACTATAGCTGCTGTGATTCCAAAATCCCTGCGGACTCTAAGTAGCTCAACAATAGGGAATTTTTCTGGGTCCGCAGTGACTGGGATTGGGACAAAAGTTGGAATTTTCATAACCATGGCTACAGTCCAAGAACCATTCCAACACTCAGATAAGAGACAGGTAACATTAGAACAATCCAGCATTCCCGACGAGGTGTCATTAGCCAAAAGGAGCAAAAACGGGGATTGGACACAGACCATTGCAGGGGGCAATGTGGCATTATATAACAGAGAGTTAAACGAAACAGATGTAAGTCTATTACCTCGTTCACTCTCCCTAACAGTGCCAGAAACATTAGCCAGCCAGCTTTTGGCTCCTACTAATTGAGCCAATGCAGAAATATAGGCTGAAGCCCCCTTCTCATTGGAAATCAGCCATTGAAACCAGGACCATCCTACTCCTGTAGAGGAGTTGGCACTGTTGTTAAAGTTATAAACATACCTCTTAAGAGAGGGGGAAAGGGAGAAACCTTTAACAACTTGATGTTTCTCCCAAGAATGATCCTGACAAGGTGTAAATGTTGGGGGGAACCCAAGATTAGGGGTACAGTAAGGGGAGGCCTTGAAATGCGTGGCATTATAAGTACTATTAGAAGAAGGAGGCACTGGGATTAGTACCTCGGAGACAATAGCCAAGGTAGTTATGTTTAAAGCAGAGCTATTTTTGGGGGTTCCTGAGCCTGATTGCTTCCCTGAAACTACTTGGCTCAGTACAGCACTGAGAATGTTCCCTGAGACCCGACTGGACAGCAATGGGTCCTCCCAGTTAGTCAAATTTTTGGTCTTAAGGCTAATGCAATTAGCGTTCTCAAGGCTGAAACAAAAAACTCCTGTGAGATTAACTTGAGATTGATTAAAAATGCTCTCCATGTCCCCTCTAGGAGAGGCACAGGGAGCAGACATCTCACATGAGATAGAAAAAAGAGTGGGGAGGACACTAGAATTACCATGAACCAGCATCGGCATTAGCCAAGCCTGTGCCACTGCCCACCACTGCATTGGTGTCATCTGTGTCATCGGCACCAGCACCAGAGCCAGGGCACTTAGCAGAATGAAGATCCTCATCACGGGGTTGCTGTGGTATCTCATGTTGCTGGTTAGCTGACGTCAAGACTCTTCTTGTCAGGCATTCAGGGAACCACAATGGTTCCGTGCGATCCTGGGGAAAAACACATACAGATCCTCGCGCCCATGTCAGCACAGGGTCAGGGCCATTCCATTGGCCCGTAAGAACATCCTTCCACTTAACATAGCCAATCACAGAGGGCTGAGGGGACACATGTCTATCAGCTGCAGAGTGACCATTAATATCCAAATTTAAGAAATTAATGGTAAAGAGAGCTAAGGACAGGCGTTCTTTAGGAGTGTGTTCAGCTCCTATTCCCCCTTTCGGTTTTTGTAAAGTTTCCTTTAAGGTGTGATGAGCACGCTCAACAATGCCTTGTCCTTGAGGATTGTAAGGCAGACCTTGAGTAAGTTGCACTCCCATAGTAGAACAAAAAGATGTAAATTGTCTGCCAGTATAAGCAGGTCCATTATCAGTCTTAAGGGATGTAGGTGCACCCCACGGCGCCCAGGCCTCCAGGCAATGAGTAATGACATTACGTGCCTTTTCTCCCGATAAAGCAGAAGCATGAATAACTCCAGAGCACGTATCAACAGAAACATGGACATACTTGAGGTTACCAAAGTCAGGTATGTGTGTCACATCCATTTGCCAGACAACCAATGGCTTCAAGCCCCGTGGGTTTACTCCATAATTAGGGGGATGAAGAAACGTGACACAATGGGGGCATTGTAATACTATCTGCCGAGCATCCGCTCTTGAAATGGAAAAATGCCTGCGCAGCGTTAAAGCATTAACATGGAAATTCTGGTGAAATAATTTAGCCCCCTCTAAGGAGGAAGCCAAACAGATCAACTGACCTTCAGTGGCTGAGTCTGCACAGGCATTACCCTGTGATAACGGACCAGGAAGAGAAGTATGAGCCCGGATGTGCATTGGATAAAAAGGGGCAGTGCGGCTACAGATAAGCTGTTGAAGCTGATTAAAGTAAGCAGATACATTATGGGCATCATTAGTAGCTCCCACAGCCTCCAGGACTCTTAGTGCTTGCACCACATAGATGGAGTCTGAAATGATATTAAAAGGAAAAAAAAAACACTGTTTAAAAACCTCAATAACAATTTGTAGTTCTACCCATTGTGGATTTCCAGGAGCAAATTGATGCTGGATAGGGGGAGAGTCATTAATTACATAAGCTCCCATTCCAGACTTGGAACCATCAGTAAAAATGTTAACAGCCCCCGGAATTGGACTGGGTGAAGTTACCTTAGGGAAAATGATGGGATGTTCTTTAACAAAATGGAGTAATGGATTAGAAGGGTAATGATTATCAATATCCCCTTGAAACGAGCAACATAGAATAGCCCAGTTGTTTAGAGTAGCACACAAAACATTAAGTTGAGCTTTAGTGTAGGGTATAATAAGAGAAGAAGGTGATTGTCCGAAAAACTGAATGCTTTGTTGAATCCCTTTAAGTGCTAATGCTGCAACAGCATCAGGATAATATTCTAAGGATTTTCCTGGGGATACATGTGGGTGGATCCATAGTAAAGGCCCATCTTGCCACAGTACTCCAGTAGGCTGCCGCATAGTGGCAAGCACACATAACTGGAAAGGTTTATCACTCTGGTGCCTGCATAGAGTAGCATGCTGTATAGCTTCTTCCACTTGTATAAGGGCCGCTCTGGCCTCTTTGGTGAGGCTACGAGGGGAAGCAAGATCTGGATCACCATTAAGAGTAGCATACAAAGGCTGGAGTACAATATTAGAAATATGTAAATATCCTCTTATCCAATTAATATCTCCCAGCAGTTTTTGAAAATCATTTAGAGTTTGGAGGTCCTGAGTTCTTATGGTGATTTTTTGCCGTTTTAATTGGTCAGACCTAATTGTCGCTCCCAAATACTCAATAGAATCCAACGTTTGAACCTTTTCAGGTGCGATATGTAGCCCATAATGAGCTAACAGCTTTACTAATTCTTTATAGACCTCATTAACTGTCTGCTCTAATTTAGCAGCCAATAACACATCATCCATATAATGAATGATCTTTTTTTAAATTTTTTAATATTTATTTTTTAGTTTTTGGCAGACATAACATCTTTGTTTGTATGTGGTGCTGAGGATCGAACCCGGGCCGCACGCATGCCAGGCGAGCGCGCTACCGCTTGAGCCACATCTCCAGCCCTAATGAATAATCTTGATGGAGGAATACTTATGTCTGAGAGGTGCGAGTGCCTTCCACACATACATCTGGCACATCGTGGGACTATTAGCTATTCCCTGCGGCAACACTACCCACTCAAACCTTTGATCTGGTTCCTCGTGGTTACACGAGGGAAGGGTGAAGGCAAAACGCTGTGAATCTTTAGGATGCAAAGGAATAGAAAAGAAACAGTTTTTAATGTCAATAGCAATAATATGCCAGCCCTGAGGAACAGAGAAGAGCAGAGGCAGCCCCCTTTGAATGGGCCCCATAAGTTGCATTTGAGCATTAACTGCTCGTAGATCATGCAGTAGGCGCCACTTTCCTGATTTTTTCTTAATAACAAATATGGGAGTATTTCATGGAGAAGTAGAAGGTTGGATGTGACCCAAGTCAAGTTGTTTTTTAACTAGGTCATGGGCTGCTGCCCATTTAACTGAGGGAAGAGGCCACTGAGGCACCCAAACAGGCTCCTCGGTGAGCCATTGTATGGGTATTTGAGCTCCAGTGGCCCCTATGAAAAACCCAGACCAAGCTTTTGACGACCTTGCACCAGATGCCTATGCCCCTGTAGATGTTTCCCTAGTCCCAGACCTGGCCTATACCCCATATCTTGCATAATTTGTTGAGACAGTAGGGAATAGTCATTGCTAAGAGTAAACCCCATGTCTTTCATCAGATCACGGCCCCATAAGGAAACAGGTAAATCAAGTACATAAGGCTGGAAAGTACCATTGTGTCCTTCTGGGTCCTTCCAGGATAGATGTCTACAGCTGATTTGAGGGGCTTGTGCATATCCAAGTCCTCTTAAAGATTGATCAGAGGTCTGCACTGGCCATCCCTTAGACCAGTCCTTAAGGGCTATGATACTATGGTCTGCTCCTGTATCCAGCAATCCCACAATAGATTTACCTTCTATGCTTAATTCCAAAGTGGGGCGATTGCTCATATCCAGTGACAAATAGGCACAATTCCCTCAGGTGGTACCAATCTCACTTCCCATCCGTAACCTTGAGTCAGCAGGGAAGTGATTATGTAAGCTAGGCAAAATTAGCAATTGAGCAATCCGATCCCCTGGGGAGATAGACACAATGCCCCTTGGAGCTTCCACCATAACCTTTACCATCCCTACAGTATCAGGGCTTATGACTCCGGGGAAAACATGAAGACCTTGTAGGATAGAGGATGCACGTCCAATTAGCAAACCTACAGTGCCAGGTGGTAAAGGCCCTTTGAACTCAGTTTCCACCAATTGGACTCCCATCTTAGGTGTTAACATGAATCTGGAGGTGGAACAGAGGTCCAATCCTGCGACATCTGTAGTGGCTCTCCGCGTCTCATGGGATGGCGTAGAGATGGCCATGTCTCGGGTTCCAGTGTGACATTCTCCACTGCCCCATATATTTGTGGGCCCTCGGGTCGGGGTCCCCGTCAGCCGTTTTTTGGCCCAGCTGAAATAAGCTGTCCATGGATATCCATCACTGATCTACACTCCTTTGCCGAATGCTTCCCCTTTTTGCATTTTGGACACAACCCCGGTTGACGAGGGCCATTGAAGGGCCACTGTGACAAGGTCCAGTAAAATTGTCTTTTTTGGGACATTCACGTTTGAAATGACCGGGTTGACCACAATAGAAGCATTTTCCGGCACCAGGACCGCCCCTATTTGCAATCCGAAGGACAGCAGCTGCAAGACCTGCGTTAGTTAAAGGTCCTCCAATCTCTCTACACACCTTCATCCATGCTTCTCTGCCCTTGTTTTTATAAGGAGTGATTGCCGCTTTACATTCCTTGGTGCATTGCTCAAAGACCAATTGCTTGATAAGGGGCATGGCTCTATCAGGATCCCCAAAAATCTTTCCAGTGGCATCCACCATCCTTGCTACAAAATCTGAAAAGGGTTCTGTAGGGCCTTGTATAATCTTGGTCAAGTTACCAGACACCTCTCCTCTATTTGGAAGTGATTTCCATGCCCGAATGCAAATATTGTTAATTTGATCATATGCCTCAAGAGGGAATCCTGTCTGTTGATTAGCAAATCTACCCTGCCCCAAAAGCATATCCTTGTCCCAATGGGGGTGTCCCGCCGCATGGTTTTGGGCGGCCTGCTCTACCGTGACCTCTAGCACAAATGCTCTCCAGTCCAAATATTTACCTGGGGAAACACAAGCCCGAACAAGGCTAGCCCAATCAGAGGGAGTCATACAGTATCTAGACAGACTCTCCACCTGAGTTAGTGTGAAGGTGGCATCCATCCCATAAGTGTGCATGGACTCCGCCAGGGTCTTCACAATTTTGAAATCTAAAGGCTCTAAAGGCTATTGTCATCCTGAAAAACTGGATAAACAAGACCCATCTCAGCGTTAACAGCTCTCCATGTTTGGGCATGGAAAGCTCTCCCCGAAACACCTCCACCGTACGGCGGTGGATCCGGAGGATCACTCTTCTTGAGCCCCTTTTTATTTCTGTTCCCTTCTCCTATAGCTAAACTCCCTAGCTGACGAGACAGCCTCCCGAGCTATTCCTCCTCATCCTCCTCTTCCTCTGACCCACTTTCGCATGGGGGTGTGCGCAGCGCACTGAGATCTGGATACAATCGTCTCCTCCCCTGTTTCACGCTCCGCACACTCCGATCCTTCTGAGATACCTCACTTCTTGCCGGAGACAATCGTCTCCTCCCCTGTTTCACGCTCCTCACACTCCCATCCTCCTGAGGTACCTCACTTCCTGCCGTCTCCGATTTCTTCACATGTAATTGCTTTAGAACTTCCTGTCTTTAGTAAGTGCTTCCTGACATCTGCCATCTGTGAGGCAACTACGGACCATTTTCCAAAGGTGTATCACCCCACCCTCTAATATGCCTTGCTCAGAAGCAAAGTCAAGATCTTTGCCTAATTTATCCCAACTACGTATATTAAGGCTGCCAGAAAATGCAACCCACGGTGCAAGAATATCTGTCTTCTGTAAAAATCTCTGTAAAGTACTACGTTTCACTTCCAGTCCCTTGGAACGTAACAGGCCATCTAGGGCCAGGAGAAGCGGACTTGAAGATGCGGCACCCATGACACAGCAAAAGAAGCAGAGAAAACAAAAACGAAAGCAAAAGCGAAAGTACGCATTGCAAATGCAATAAAATGTAACGCTCTCTCTTTATTTGCAGAGGAGCTGCCCCGCTTTAATCGCGAATCCCACTTACCTGGGACTTCCTGGTGCACCACCCTGACTGCTGAAAGTCTGGTTCCGGGTTTCTGCACCACTTGTCGCGACCCCTTCCCCACAAGGAAGACGCAACTCAGGAATCTTCTTTCAGCAGTTTATTAAGGCCATTGATATTTCTTCTAATGATCCTCGAAGGCCCCTCACAGCCTTAATAAAGCATCTCAAGACCCAATGCGAAGCTGCCACTCAGAAGCTTTCTCATAGGGTGTTGAAAAGCAAAGCGCCAACTCTCCCTAAAAAGGAGTTGTTTATCACAGGTTAAACCATTCGATTGCAGTAACAGTTTTCATTTTTAGGTTTCACTCTATTTTATCCTATATGGATAAATGTAGTTGGAACTCTAAATCAAACACGGTTTGTGCTAGCTCTTTGAAACTTGGCACAATAAAGTAGTTCCAAGATCTATCTCTATGGTTTGTTTCCTATTGATGTAGCCCCAAGCAGAAACTGGCGAAAATTACTTTCACTGAAAGGGTTGAAATGATTCCAAAAAACTACGAGTTTCCTCAAATCTCAGCAAACATTTTTTCACACAGTCTTGATTATACTTTCAGGTAATGATCGGTAGACCAATCCAACTTGGCTCACCAAATTTCGATTTTCTAGGTTAACTCGTTCGTTTGCAGTAACCGTTTTCATTTTTAGGTTTCACTCTGTTTTCTCCGATATGGATACATGTAGTTGGAACTCTAAATCAAACACGGTTTGTTCTAGCTTTTTGAAACTACGCACAATAATGTAGTTCCAAGTTCTATCTTTATGGTTTATTTCCTATTGATGTAGCCCTAAGCAGAAACTAGATAAAATCACTTTCATTGAAAGGGGTAGCCAAGCTTCCAAAAAACTACAAGTTTCCTGAAATCTCAGCAAACATTTTTTTACCCAATCTTGATGATACTTCCAGGTAATTATCAGTACACCAATCCAACTTGCCTTACCAAACTTTGTTCTTCTAGGTTAAACCATTAATTTGCAGTAACCGTTTTCATTTTTAGGTTTCAATCTGTTTTCTCCTATATGGATACATGTAGTTGGAACTCTAAATCAAACACGGTTTGTGCTAGCTCTTTGAAACTATGCACAATAAAGTAGTTCCAAGTTCTGTCTTTATGGTTTGTTTCCTATTCATGTAGCCCTAAAAAGAGACTGGCGAAAATCACTTTCATTGAAAGGGGTTGCCAAGATTCCAAAAAACTACGAGTTTCCTGAAATCTCAGCAAACATTTTTTCACCCAATCTTGATGATACTTTCAGGTAATGATCAGTACACGAATCCAACTTGGCTCACCAAATTTCATTCTTCTAGGGTAAACCGTTAATTTGCAGTAACCGTTTTCATGTTTAGGTTTCACTCTGTGTTCTCCTATATGCATACATGTATTTGGAACTCTAAATCAAACACGGATTGGGCTAGCTCTTTGAAACTTGGCAGAATAAAGTAGTTCAAAGTTCTATGTCTATGGTTTGTTTCCTTTTGATGTAGCCGCAAGCAGAGACTGGCGAAAATCACTTTCATTGAAAAGGGTTGCCAAGCTTCCAAAAAACTATGAATATCCTGAAATCTCAGCAAAACTTTTTTACTCAATCTTGATGATATTTCCAGGTAATGATCAGTACACCAATCCAAGTTGGCTCACCAAACTTCGTTCTTCTAGGTTAAACCTTTGGTTTGCAGTAACAGTTTTAATTTTTAGGTTTCACTCTGTTTACTCCAATATGGATACATATATTTGGAACTCTAAATCAAACACGGTTTGTGCTAGCTTTTGAAACTTTGCAGTATAAAGTAGTTGTGAGTTCTCTCTCTATGGTTTGTTTCCTATTGATGTAGCCGCACCCAGAGACATGCGAATATGACTTTCATTGAAAGGCGTTGCCAAGCTTCCAAAAAACAACGATTTTCCTGAAATCTCAGCAAACATTTTTTCACCCAATCTTGATGATACATTCAGGTAAAGATCAGTACACCAATCCCACTTGGCTCACCAAATGTCATTCTTCTAGGTTAAACCGTTTATTGGCAGTAACCGTTTTCATTTTTAGGTTTCACTCTGTTTTCTCCTATATGGATACATGTAGATTGAACTCTAAATCAAACACGGTTTCTGGTAGCTCTTTGAAACTTGGTACAGTAAAGTAGTTCCAAGTTCTATCTCTACGGTTTGTTTCTTATTGAAGTAGCCCCAAGCAGAGACTGACGAAAACCACTTTCATTGAAAGGGGTTGCCAAGCTGCCAAAAACTAGGAGTTTTCTGAAATCTCAGGAAACATTTTTTCACCCAATCTTGATGATACTTTCAGGTAATGATCAGTACACCAATCCCACATGGCTCACCAAATTTCGTTCTTCTAGGTTAAACCGTTCGTTGGTAGTAACCGTTTTCATTTTTAGTTTTCACTCTGTTTTCTGCTATATGGATACATGTAGATTGAACTCTAAATCAAACACGGTTTGTTTCAGCACTTTGAAACTTTGCACAATAAAGTAGTTCCAAGTTCTATCTTTAGTGTTTGTTTCCTACTGAAGTAGCCCCAAGCAGAGTCTGACGAGAAACACATAAATTTCAACGGGTTGCCAAGCTTCCAAAAAACTACGAGTTTCCTGAAATCTCAGCAAACATTTTTTCACCCAATCTTGATGATACGTTCAGGTAATGATCAGTACACCAATCCCACTTGGCTAACCAAATTTCGTTATTCTAGGTTAAACAGTTCGTTGGCAGTAACCGTTTTCATTTTTAGGTTTCACTCTGGTTTCTCTTATATGGATACATGTAGTCGGAACGCTAAATCAAACACGGTATCTGCTAGCTCTTTGAAAGTTCGCAGAATAAATAATTTCCAAGTTCTATCTCTATTGTTTGTTTTCTACTGATGTAGCCTCAAGCAGAGTCTGAAGAGAATCACTTTCATTGAAAAGGGTTGACAAGCTGCCAAAAAACGACGTGTTTCTTGAAATCTCAGCAAACATTTTTTCACCCAATCTTGATGATACTTTCAGGTAATGATCAGTACACCAATCCCACTTGGCTCACCAAATTTCAAACTTCTAGGTTAAACCGTTCGTTGGCAGTAACCGTTTTCATTTTTAGGTTTCACTCTGTTTTCTCCTATATGGATACATTTAGTTGGAACGCTAAATCAAACACGGTTTGTTCTAGCTCTTTGAAACTTTGCACAATAAATTAGTTCCAAGTTATATCTCTATGTTTGTTTCCTACTGAAGTAGCCTTAAGCAGAGGCTGAGGAGAATCACTTTCATTGAAAAGGGTTGATAAGCTGCCAAAAAACTACGAGTTTCCTGAAATCTCAGCAAACATTTTTCACCCAGTCTTGATGATACTTTCAAGTAATGATCAGTACACCAATCCCACTTTGCTCACCAAATTTCTTTCTTCTAGGTTAAACAGTTCATTGTTAGTAAGTGTTTTCATTTTTAGGTTTCACTCTGTTTTCTCCTATATGGATACATGTAGATTGAACTCTAAATCAAACACGGTTTCTGCTAGCTCTTTGAAACTTGGTACATTAAAGAAGTTCCAAGTTCTATCTCTATGGTTTGTTTGATATTGAAGTAGCCTCAAGCAGAGACTGACGAAAAACAATTTCATTGAAAGGTGGTGGCAAACTTCCCAAAATCTACGAGTTTTCTGAAATCTCAGGAAACATATTTTCACCCAATCTTGATGATACTTTCAGGTAATGATCAGTACACCAATCCCACTTGGCTCACCAAATTTCAAACTTCTAGGTTAAACCGTTCGTTGGCAGTAACCGTTTTCATTTTTAGGTTTCACTCTGTTTTCTCCTATATGGATACATGTAGTTGGAACGCTAAATCAAACACGGTTTGTTCTAGCTCTTTGAAACTTTGCACAATAAATTAGTTCCAAGTTATATCTCTATGTTTGTTTCCAACTGAAGTAGCCTTAAGCAGAGGCTGAGGAGAATCACTTTCATTGAAAAGGGTTGATAAGCTGCCAAAAAACTACGAGTTTCCTGAAATCTCAGCAAACATTTTTCACCCAGTCTTGATGATACTTTCAAGTAATGATCAGTACACCAATCCCACTTTGCTCACCAAATTTCTTTCTTCTAGGTTAAACAGTTCATTGTTAGTAAGTGTTTTCATTTTTAGGTTTCACTCTGTTTTCTCCTATATGGATACATGTAGATTGAACTCTAAATCAAACACGGTTTCTGCTAGCTCTTTGAAACTTGGTACATTAAAGAAGTTCCAAGTTCTATCTCTATGGTTTGTTTGATATTGAAGTAGCCTCAAGCAGAGACTGACGAAAAACAATTTCATTGAAAGGTGGTGGCAAACTTCCCAAAATCTACGAGTTTTCTGAAATCTCAGGAAACATATTTTCACCCAATCTTGATGATACTTTCAGGTAATGATCAGTACACCAATCCCACATGGCTCACCAAATTTCGTTCTTCTAGGTTTAACCGTTCGTTGGCAGTAACCGTTTTCATTTTTAGGTTTCACTCTGTTTTCTCCTATATGGATACATATAGTTCGAACTCTAAATCAAACACGGTTTGTGCTAGCGCTTTGAAACTTGGCACAATAAATTAGTTCCAAGTTCTATCTTTAGGGTTTGTTTCCTACTGAAGTAGCCCCAAGCAGAATCTGACGAGAAACACTTAAATTGCAAGGGGTTGCCAAGCTTCTAAAAAACTACGAGTATCCTGAAATCTTAGGAAACATTTTTTCACCCTATCTTGCTGATACTTTCAGGTAATGATCAGTACACTAATCCCACTTGGCTCACCAAATTTCGAACTTCTATGTTAAACCGTTCTTTGGCAGTAACCGTTTTCATTTTTAGGTTTCACTCTGTTTTCTCCTATATAGATACATGTAGATTGGACTCTAAATCAAACACAGTTTCTGCTAGCTCTTTGAAACTTGGCACAATAAATTAGTTCCAAGTTCTATCTCTATATTTTGTTTCGTATTGAAGTAGCCTCAAGCAGAGACTGAGGAAAAACAATTTTATTGAAAGGGGGTGGCAAACTTCCCCAAAACTACGAGTTTCCTAAAATCTCAGCAAACATTTTTTCACCCAATCTTGATGATACTTTCAGGCAATGATCAGTACACCAATCCCACTTGGCTCACCAAATGTCGTTCTTCTAGGTTAAACCGTTCGTTGGCAGTGACCGTTTTCATTTTTAGGTTTCACTCTGGTTTCTCTTATATGGATACATGTATTCGGAACGCTAAATAAAACACTGTATCTGCTAGCTCTTTGAACCTTGGCACAATAAATTAGTTCCAAGTTATATCTCTATTGTTTGTTTTCTACTGATGTAGCCTCAAGCAGAGTCTGAGGAGAATCACTTTCATTGAAAAGGGTTGCCAAGCTGCCAAAAACTAAGAGATTCCTGAAAGCTCAGCCAACTTTTTTTCACCCAATCTTGATGATACTTTCAGGTAATGATCAGTACACCAATCCCACTTGGCTCACCAAATTTCGTTCTTCTAGGTTAAACCGTTCGTTGGCAGTAACAGTATTCATTTTTAGGTTTCACTCTGTTTTCTCCTATATGGATACATGTAGATTAAACTCTAAATCAAACACGGTATCTGCTAGCTCTTTCAAAATTGGCACAATAAAGTAGTTCCAAGTTCTATATTTAGGGTTTGTTTCCTACTGAATTAGCCCCAAGCAGAGTCTGACGAGAAACACTTAAATTGCAAGGGGTTGCGAAGCTTCCAAATACTACGAGTTTCCTGAAATCTCAGCAAACATTTTTTCCTTCTTCTATGTTTACCGTTCGTTGGCAGTAACCGTTTTCATTTTTAGGTTTCACTCTGTTTTCTCCTATATGGATACATGTAGATTGAACTCTAAATCAAAAACGGTTTGTGCTAGCTCTTTGAAACTTGGCACAATAAAGTAGTTCTAAGTTCTATCTCTATGTTTTGTTTCCTATTGAAGTAGCCTCAAGCAGAGACTGATGAAAAACAATTTCATTGAAAGGGGGTGGCAAACTTCCCAAAATCTACGAGGTTTCTGAAATGTCAGGAAACATTTTTTTCACCCTATCTTGATGATACTTTCAGATAATGATCAGTACACCAATCCGCCTTGGCTAACCATATTTCGTTCTTCTAGGTTTAACCGTTCCTTGGCAGTAACCGTTTTCATTTTTAGGTTTCACTCTGTTTTCTCCTATATGGATATATATATTTCGAACTCTAAATCAAACAAGGTTTGTGCTAGCTCTTTGAAACTTGGCACAATAAAGTAGTTCCAAGTTATATCTCTATGTTTGTTTCCTACTGAAGTAGCCTCAAGCAGAGGCTGTGGAGAATCACTTTTATTGAAAAGGTTTGCCAAGCTGCCAAAAAACTACGAATTTCCTGAAATCTCAGCAAACATTTTTTCACCCAGTCTTGATGATATTTTCAGGTAATGATCAGTACACCAATCCCACTTGGTTCACCAAATTTCGTTCTTCTAGGTTAAACCGTTCATTGGCAGTAACCGTTTTCATTTTTAGGTTTCACTCTGTTTTATCCTATATGGATACATGTAGATTAAACTCTAAATGAAACACGGTATCTGCTAGCTCTTTCAAAATTGGCACAATAAAGTAGTTCCAAGTTCTATATTTAGGGTTTGTTTCCTATTGAATTAGCCCCAAGCAGAGTCTGACGAGAAACACTTAAATTGCAAGGGGTTGCCAAGCTTCCAAAAAACTACGAGTTTCCTGAAATCTGAGCAAGCATTTTTTCACCCAATCTTGATGATACTTTCAGGTAATGATCAGTACACCAAACCCACTTGGCTCACCAAATTTCGTTCTATAGGTTAAACCGTTCGTTGGCAGTAACAGTGTTCATTTTTAGGTTTCACTGTGTTTTCTCCTATATGGATACATGTAGATTAAACTCTAAATCAAACACGGTTTGTGCTAGCTCTTTGAAACTTGGCACAATAAAGTAGTTCCAAGTTCTATCTCTACAGTTTGTTTCCTATTGAAGTAGCCTCAAGCAGAGACTGATGAAAAACAATTTCATTGAAAGGGGGTGGCAAACTTCCCAAAATCTACGAGGTTTCTGAAATGTCAGGAAACATTTTTTTCACCCTATCTTGATGATACTTTCAGGTAATGATCAGTACACCAATCCACCTTGGCTAACCAAATTTCGTTCTTCTAGGTTTAACCGTTCATTGGCAGTAACCGTTTTCATTTTTAGGTTTCACTCTGTTTTCTCCTATATGGATACATATATTTGGAACTCTAAATCAAACAAGGTTTGTGCTAGCTCTTTGAAACTTGGCACAATAAAGTAGTTCCAAGTTCTATCTTTAGGGTTTGTTTCCTACTGAAGTAGCCTCAAGCAGAGGCTGAGGAGAATCACTTTCATTGAAAAGGGTTGCCAAGCTGCCAAAAAACTACGAGTTTCCTGAAATCTCAGCAAACATTTTTTCACCCAGTCTTGATGATATTTTCAGGTAATGATTAGTACACCAATCCCACTTGGCTCACCAAATTTCAAACTTCTAGGTTAAACCGTTCGTTGGCAGTAACCGTTTTCATTTTTACGTTTCACTGTTTTCTCCTATATGGATACATGTAGTTGGAACGCTAAATCAAACACGGTTTCTGCTAGCTCTTTGAAACTTGGCACAATAAATTAGTTCCAAGTTATATCTCTATGTTTGTTTCCTACTGAAGTACCCTCAAGCAGAGGCTGAGGAGAATCACTTTCATTGAAAAGGGTTGCCAAGCTGCCAAAAAACTACGAGTTTCCTGAAATCTCAGCAAACATTTTTTCACCCAGTCTTGATGATATTTTCAGGTAATGATCAGTACACCAATCCCACTTGGTTTACCAAATTTCGTTCTTCTAGGTTAAACCGTTCGGTGGCAGTAACCGTTTTCATTTTTAGGTTTCACTCTGTTTTCTCCTATATGGATACATGTAGATTAAACTCTAAATCAAACACGGTATCTGCTAGCTCTTTGAAACTTGGCACAATAAAGTAGTTCCAAGTTCTATATTTAGGGTTTGTTTCCTACTGAATTAGCCCCAAGCAGAGTCTGACGAGAAACACTTAAATTGCAAGGGGTTGCCAAGCTTCCAAAAAACTACGAGTTTCCTGAAATCTCAGCAAACATTTTTTCACCCAATCTTGATGATACTTTCAGGTAATGATCCGTACACCAATCCCACTTGGCTCACCAAATTTCGTTCTTCTAGGTGAAACCGTTCGTTGGCAGTAACCGTTTTCATTTTTAGGTTTCACTCTGTTTTCTCCTATATGGATACATGTAGATTTTACTCTAAATGAAACACGGTTTGTGCTAGGTCTTTGAAACTTGGCACAATAAAGTCATTCCAAGTTCTATCTCTACAGTGCGTTTCTTATTGAAGTACCCCAACAGAGACTGAGGAAAATCAGTTTCATTGAAAGGGGTTGCCAAGCTGCCAAAAAACTACGAGTTTCCTGAAATCTCAGCAAACATTTTTTCACCCAATCTTGATGATACTTGCAGGGAATGATCAGTACACCAATCCCACTTGGCTCACCAAATTTCGTTCTTCTAGGTTAAACCGATCGTTGGCAGTACCGTTTTTATTTTTAGGTTTCACTCTGTTTTCTCCTATATGGATACATGTAGATTGAACTCTAAATCAAACACGGTTTGTGCTAGCTCTTTGAAACTTGCACAATAAAGTAGTTCCAAGTTCTATCTCCATGGTTTGTTTCGTAATGAAGTAGACTCAAGCAGAGACTGACGAAAAACAATTTCATTTAAAGGGGGTGGCAAACTTCCCAAAAACTACGAGTTTCCTGAAATCTCAGCAAATATTTTTTCACCCAAACTTGATGATATCCTCAGGTAATGATCAGTACACCATTCCCACTTGGCTCACCAAATTTCGTTCTTCTAGGTTCAACCGTTCGTTGGCAGTAACCGTTTTCATTTTTAGGTTTCACTCTGTTTTCTCTATATGAATACATGTAGTTAGAAAGGTAAAACAAACACGGGTTCTGATACTTCTTTCAAACGTGGCACAATAAATTAGTTCCACGTTATATCTCTATTGTTTGTTTCTTACTGAAGTAACCCCAAGCAGAGACTGAGGAGAATCACTTTCATTGAAAAGGGTTGCCAAGCTGCCAAAAAACTACGAGTTTCCTGAAATCTCAGCAAACAGTTTTTCACCCAATCTTGATGATACTTACAGGTAATGATCAGTACACCAATCCCACTTGGCTCTCCAAATTTCGTTCTTCTAGGTTAAACCTTTCCTTCGCAGTAACAGTTTTCAATTTTAGGTTTCACTCTGTTTTCTCCTATATGGATACATGTAGATTGAACTCTAAATCAAACATGGTTGGTTCTAGCTCTTTGAAACTTGGCACAATAACGTAGTTCCAAGTTCTATCTCTATGGTTTGTTTCCAATTGAAGTAGCCTCATCAGAGACTGATGAAAAACAATTTAATTCAAAGGGGGTGGCAAACTTCCCAAAAACTACGAGTTTCCAGAAATCTCAGCAAACATTTTTTCACCTAATCTTGATGATACTTTCAGGTAATGATCAGTACACCAATCCCACTTTGTTTACCAAATTTCGTTCTTCTAGGTTAAACCGTTCGTTGGCAGTAACAGTTTTCATTTTTAGGTTTCACTCTGTTTTCTCCTATATGGATACATGTAGATTGAAGTCTAAATGAAACACGGTTTGTGCTAGCTCTTTGAAACTTGGCACAATAAATTAGTTCCAAGTTCTATCTCTTTATTTTGTTTCGTATTGAAGTAGCCTCAAGCAGAGACTGAGGAAAAACAATTTTATTGAAAGGGGGTGGCAAACTTCCCCAAAACTACGAGTTTCCTAAAATCTCAGCAAACATTTTTTCACCCAATCTTGATGATACTTTCAGGCAATGATCAGTACACCAATCCCACTTGGCTCACCAAATGTCGTTCTTCTAGGTTAAACCGTTTATTGGCAGTAACCATTTTCATTTTTAGGTTTCACTCTGTTTTCTCCTACATGGATACATGTAGATTGAACTCTAAATCAAACAGTTTGTGCTAGCTCTTTGAAACTTGGCACAATAAATTAGTTCCAAGTTCTATCTCTATTGTTTGTTTCCTACTGAACTATCCTCAAGCAGAGTCTGAGGAGAATCACTTTCATTGAAAAGAGTTGCCAAGCTGTTAGAAAACTACGAGTTTCCTGAAATCTCAGCAAACATTTTTTCACCCAATCTTGATGATACTTACAGGTAATGATGAGTACACCAATCCCACTTTGTTCACCATATTTCGTTCTTCTAGGTTTAACCGTTCGTTGGCAGTAACAGTTTTCATTTTTAAGTTTCACTCTGTTTTCTCCTATATGGATACATGTAGATTGAACTCTAAATCAAACACATTTTGTGCTAGCTCTTTGAAACTTGGCACAATAAAGTAGTTCCAAGTTCTGTCTCTATGATTTGTTTCCTATTGAAGTAGCCTCAAGCAGAGACTGACGAAAAACATTTTTAATGAAAGGGGGTTGCAAACTTCCAAAAAACTACGAGTTTCCTCAAATCTCAACAAACATTTTTTCACCCAATCTTGATGATACTTTCAGGTAATGATCAGTACACCAGTCCCAATTGGTTCACAAATTTCGTTCTTCTAAGTTAAACCGTTCGTTTGCAGTAACCGTTTTCATTTTTAGGTTTCACTCTGTTTTCTCCTATATGGATACATGTAGATTGAACTCTAAATCAAACATGGTTTGTGCTAGCTCTTTGAAACTTGGCACAACAAAGTAGTTCCAAGTTCTCTCTCTACGGTTTGTTTCCTATTAAAGTAGCCCCAAGTAGAGACTGACGAAAACCACTTTCATTCAAAGGGGTTGCCAAGCTGCCAAAAAACTACGAGTTTCCTGAAATCTCAGCAAACATTTTTTCACCCAATCTTGATGATCCTTTCAGGTAATGATAAGTACACCAATCCCACTTGGCTGAAAAAAATTTCTTTCTTCTAGGTTAAACCGTTCATTGGCAGTAACCGTTTTCATTTTTAGGTTTCACTCTGTTTTCTCCTATATGGATAAATGTAGATTGAACTCTAAATGAAACACGGTTTCTGCTAGCTCTTTGAAACTTGGCACAATAAAGTAGTTCCAAGTTCTATCTCTATGGTTTGTTTCCTATTGAAGTAGCCTCAAGCAGAGAATGATGAAAAACAATTTTATTGAAAGGGGGTGGCAAACTTCCCCAAAACTACCAGTTTTCTGAAATCTCAGGAAACATTTTTTCACCCAATCTTGATGATTATTTCAGGTAATGATCAGTACACGAATCCCAAGTTGCTCACCAAATTTCGTTCTTCTAGGTTTAACCGTTCGTTGGCAGTAACCGTTTTTATTTTTAGGTTTCACACTGTTTTCTCCTATATGGATACATGTAGATTGAACTCTAAATCAAACACGGTTTGTGCTAGCTCTCTGAAGCTTGGTACAATAAAGTGGTTCCAAGTTCTATCTCCACGGTGTGTTTCCTATTGAAGTAGCCCCAAGCAGAGGCTGACGAAAATCACTTTCATTGAAAGCGGTTGCCAAGCTGCCAAAAAACTATGAGTTTCCTGAAATCTCAGCAAATATTTTTTCACCCAATCTTGATGATACTTTCAGGTAATGATCAGTACACGTTCCCACTTGGATCACCAAATTTCGTTCTTCTAGTTTAAACCGTTCATTGGCAGTAACAGTTTTCATTTTTAGGTTTCACTCTGTTTTCTCCTATATGGATAAATGTAGATTGATTTCTAAATGAAACACGGTTTGTTCTAGGTTTTTGAAACTTGGCACAATAAAGTAGTTCCAAGTTCTATCTCTATGGTTTGTTTCGTATTGAAGTAGCCCAAGCAGAGACTGACGAAAACCACCTTCATTGCAAGGGGTTGCCAAGCTTCCAAAATACTAAGAGTGTCCAGAAATCTCAGCAAATATTTTTTCACCCAATTATGATGATACTTTCAGGTAATGATCACTACACCAATCCCACTTGGCTCACCAAATTTCGTTCTTCTATGTTAAACCGTTCGTTAGCAGTAACCGTTTTCATTTTTAGGTTTCACTCTGTTTTCTCCTATATGGATACATGTAGATTGAACTCTAAATCAAACACGGTGTGTGCTAGCTCTTTGAAACTTGGCACAATAATGTAGTTCCAAGTTCTTTCTCTATGGTTTGTTTCCTATTGAAGTAGCCTCAAGCAGAGACTGACGAAAAACAATTTCATTGAAAGGGGGTGGCAAACTTCCCAAACACTACGAGTTTTCTTAATTCTCAGGAAACATTTTTTCACCCAACCTTGATGATCCTTTCAGGTAATGATCAGTACACCAGTCCCACGTGGCTCACCAAATTTCGTTCTTCTAAGTTAAACCATTCGTTGGCAGCAACCGTTTTCATTTTTAGGATTCACTCTGTTTTCTCCTATATGGATACATGTAGATTGAACTCGATATCGAACACGGTTCGTGCTAGCTCTTTGAAACTTGGCACAATAAAGTAGTTCCAAGTTCTATCTCTAGGGTTTGTTTCCTATTGAAGTAGCCCCAAGCAGAGAATGACGAAAAACAATTTCATTGAAAGGTTTGCCAAGCTGCCAAAAAACTACGAGTTTCCTGAAATCACAGGGAACATTTTTTCAACCAATCTTGATGATACTTTCAGGTAATGATCACTACACCAATCCCACTTGGCTCACCAAATTTCGTTCCTCTATGTTAAACCGTTCGTTAGCAGTAACCGTTTTCATTTTTAGGTTTCACTCTGTTTTCTCCTATATGGATACATGTAGATTGAACTCTAAATCAAACACGGTGTGTGCTAGCTCTTTGAAACTTGGCACAATAATGTAGTTCCAAGTTCTATCTCTATGCTTTGTTTCCTATTGAAGTAGCCTCAAGCAGAGACTGACGATAAACCATTTCATGGAAAGGGGGTGGCAAACTTCCCAAAAACTACGAGTTTCTTGAAATCTCAGCAAATATTTTTTCACCCAAACTTGATGATACTCTCAGGTAATGATCAGTACACCAATCCCACTTGGCTCACCAAATTTCGTTCTTCTAGGTTCAACCGTTCGTTGGCAGTAACCGTTATCATTTTTAGGTTTCACTCTGTTTTCTCCTATATGGATACATGTAGTTAGAAAGCTAAAACAAACACGGTTTCTGCTACCTCTTTGAAACTTGGCACAATAAATTAGTTCCAAGTTATATCTCTATTGTTTGATTCCTACTGATGTAACCCCAAGCAGAGTCTGAGGAGAATCACTTTCATTGAAAAGGGTTGCCAAGCTGCCAAAAAACTACGAGTTTCCTGAAATCTCAGCAAACATTTTTTCACCCAATCTTGATGATACATACAGGTAATGATCAGCACACCAATCCCACTTGGCTCTCCAAATTTCGTTCTTCTAGATTAAACCTTTCCTTCGCAGTAACAGTTTTCAATTTTAGGTTTCACTCTGTTTTCTCCTATATGGATACATGTAGATTGAACTCTAAATCAAACACGGTTTGTTCTAGCTCTTTGAAACTTGGCACAATAAAGTATTTCGAAGTTCTATCTCTATGGTTTGTTTCCAATTGAAGTAGCCTCAAGCAGAGTCTGATGAAAAACCATTTTATTTAAAGGGGGTGGCAAACTTCCCCAAAACTACGAGTTTCCTGAAATCTCAGCAAACATTTTTTCACCGAATCTTGATGATACTTTCAGGTAATGATCAGTACACCAATCCCACTTTGTTTACCAAATTTCGTTCTTCTAGGTTAAACCGTTCGTTGGCAGTAGAGTTTTAATTTTTAGGTTTCACTCTGTTTTCTCCTATATGGATACAAATATTCGGAACTCTAAAGCAACCACGGTTTTTGCTAGCTGTTTGAAACTTGGCACAATAAAGTAGTTCCAAGTTCTATCTCTATATTTTGTTTCATATTTAAGTAGCCTCAAGCAGAGACTGACGAAAAACAATTTTATTGAAAGGGGGTGGCAAACTTCCCCAAAACTACGAGTTTCCTAAAATCTCAGCAAATATTTTTTCACCCAATCTTGATGATACTTTCAGGCAATGATCAGTACACCAATCCCACTTGGCTCACCAAATGTCGTTCTTCTAGGTTAAACCGTTTATTGGCAGTAACCGTTTTCATTTTTAGGTTTCACTCTGTTTTCTCCTATATGGATACATGTAGATTGACCTCTAAATCAAACAGGGTTTCTGTTAGCTCTTTGAAACTTGGCACAATAAATTAGTTCCAAGTTCTATCTCTATTGTTTGTTTCCTACTGAAGTAGCCTCAAGCAGAGTCTGAGGAGAATCACTTTCATGGAAAAGGGTTGCCAAGCTGCCCAAAAACTACGAGTTTCCTGAAATCTCAGCAAATATTTTTTCACCCAATCTTGATGATACTTTCAGGTAATGATCAGTACACCAATCCCACTTGGCTCACCAATTTTCGTTCTTCTAGATTTAACCGTTCATGGCAGTAACAGTTTTCATTTTTAAGTTTCACTCTGTTTTCTCCTATATGTATACATGTAGTTGGTACGCTAAATCAAACACGGTTTTTGCTAGCTCTTTGAAACTTGGCACAATAAATTAGATCCAAGTTACATCTCTATTGTTTGTTTCCTACTGAAGTAGCCTCAAACAGAGTCTGAGGAGAATCACTTTCATTGAAAAGTGGTGCCAAGCTGCCACAAAACTACGAGTTTCCTCAAATCTCAGCAAAAATTTTTTCACCCAATCTTGATGATACTTTCAGGTAATGATCAGTACACCAATCAGACTTAGCTCACCAAATTTCGTTCTTCCAGGATAAACCTTTCCTTGGCAGTAACAGTTTTCATTTTTAGGTTTCACTCTGTTTTCTCCTATATGGATACATGTAGATTGAACTCTAAATCAAACACGGTTTGTGCTAGCTCTTTGAAACTTGGCACAATAAAGTAGTTCCAAGTTCTCTCTCCATGGTTTTTTTCGTAATGAAGTAGCCTCAAGCAGAGACTGACGAAAAACCATTTCATTGAAAGGGGGTGGCAAACTTCCCAAAAACTACGAGTTTCCTGAAATCTCAGCAAATATTTTTTCACCCAAACTTGATGATACTCTCAGGTAATGATCAGTACACCAATCCCACTTGGCTCACCAAATTTCGTTCTTCTAGTTTCAACCGGTCGTTGGCAGTAACCGTTTTCATTTTTAGGTTTCACTCTGGTTTCTCATATATGGATACATGTAGTTAGAAAGCTAAAACAAACACGGTTTCTGCTACCTCTTTGAAACTTGGCACAATAAATTAGTTCCAAGTTATATCTCTATTGTTTGATTCCTACTGATGTAACCCCAAGCAGAGTCTGAGGAGAATCACTTTCATTGAAAAGGGTTGCCAAGCTGCCAAAAAACTACGAGTTTCCTGAAATCTCAGAAAACATTTTTTCACCCAATCTTGATGATACTTACAGGTAATGATCAGCACACCAATCCCACTTGGCTCTCCAAATTTCGTTCTTCTAGATTAATGCTTTCCTTCGCAGTAACAGTTTTCAATTTTAGGTTTCACTCTGTTTTCTCCTATATGGATACATGTAGATTGAACTCTAAATCAAACACGGTTTGTTCTAGCTCTTTGAAACTTGGCACAATAAAGTAGTTCGAAGTTCTATCTCTATGGTTTGTTTCCAATTGAAGTAGCCTCAAGCAGAGTCTGATGAAAAACAATTTTATTTAAAGGGGGTGGCAAACTTCCCCAAAACTACGAGTTTCCTGAAATCTCAGCAAACATTTTTTCACCGAATCTTGATGATACTTTCAGGTAATGATCAGTACACCAATCCCACTTTGTTTACCAAATTTCGTTCTTCTAGGTTAAACCGTTCGTTGGCAGTAAGAGTTTAAATTTTTAGGTTTCACTCTGTTTTCTCCTATATGGATACAAATATTCGGAACTCTAAAGCAACCACGGTTTCTGCTAGCTGTTTGAAAGTTGGCACAATAAAGTAGTTCCAAGTTCTATCTCTATATTTTGTTTCGTATTGAAGTAGCCTCAAGCAGAGACTGACGAAAAACAATTTTATTGAAAGGGGGTGGCAAACTTCCCCAAAACTACGAGTTTCCTAAAATCTCAGCAAATATTTTTTCAACCAATCTTGATGATACTTGCAGGCAATGATCAGTACACCAATCCCACTTGGCTCACCAAATGTCGTTCTTCTAGGTTAAACCGTTTATTGGCAGTAACCGTTTTCATTTTTAGGTTTCACTCTGTTTTCTCCTATATGGATACATGCAGATTGACCTCTAAATCAAACAGGGTTTCTGTTAGCTCTTTGAAACTTGGCACAATAAATTATTCCAAGTTCTATCTCTATTGTTTGTTTCCTACTGAAGTAGCCTCAAGCAGAGTCTGAGGAGAATCACTTTCATTGAAAAGAGTTGCCAAGCTGCTAGAAAACTACGAGTTTCCTGAAATCTCAGCAAACATTTTTTCACCCAATCTTGATGATACTTACAGGTAATGATCAGTACACCAATCCCACTTTGTTCACCATATTTCGTACTTCTAGGTTTAACCGTTCGTTTGCAGTAATAGTTTTCATTTTTAAGTTTCACTCTGTTTTCTCCTATATGTATACATGTAGTTGGAACGCTAAATCAAACACGGTTTCTGCTAGCTCTTTGAAACTTGGCACAATAAATTAGTTCCAAGTTATATCTCTATTGTTTGTTTCCCAAACAGAGTCTGAGGAGAATCACTTTCATGGAAAAGGGTTGCCAAGCTGCCCAAAAACTACGAGTTTCCTGAAATCTCAGCAAATATTTTTTTCACCCAATCTTGATGATACTTTCAGGTAATGATCAGTACACCAATCCCACTTGGCTCACCAATTTTCGTTCTTCTAGATTAAACCGTTCTTTGGCAGTAACAGTTTTCATTTTTAAGTTTCACTCTGTTTTCTCCTATATGTATACATGTAGTTGGTACGCTAAATCAAACACGGTTTTTGCTAGCTCTTTGAAACTTGGCACAATAAATTAGATCCAAGTTACATCTCTATTGTTTGTTTCCTACTGAAGTAGCCTCAAACAGAGTCTGAGGAGAATCACTTTCATTGAAAAGTGGTGCCAAGCTGCCAAAAAACTACGAGTTTCCTGAAATCTCAGCAAACATTTTTTCACCCAATCTTGATGATACTTTCAGGTAATGATCAGTACACCAATCAGACTTAGCTCAACAAATTTCGTTCTTCCAGGATAAACCTTTCCATGGCAGTAACAGTTTTCATTTTTAGGTTTCACTCTGTTTTCTCCTATATGGATACATGTATATTGAACTCTAAATCAAACACGGTGTGTGCTAGCTCTTTGAAACTTGGCACAATAATGTAGTTCCAAGTTCTCTCTCTCTGCTTTGTTTCCTATTGAAGTAGCCTCAAGCAGAGACTGACGAAAAACCATTTCATTGAAAGGGGGTGGCAAACTTCCCAAAAACTACGAGTTTCCTGAAATCTCAGCAAACATTTTTTCACCCAATCTTCATGATACTTTCAGGTAATGTTCAGTACACCAATCCCACTTGGCTCACCAAATTTCGTTCTTCTAGGTTAAACCGTTCGTTTGTTAGTAAACGTTTTCATTTTTAGGTTTCACTCTGGTTTCTCCGATATGGATACATGTAGATTGAACTCTAAATCAAACACGGTTTGTGCTAGCACTTTGAAACTTGGCACAATAAAGTAGTTCCAAGTTCTATCTCTATGGTTTGTTTCCTATTGACGTAGCCCCAAGCCGATTGATGAAAACCACTTTCATTGAAAGGGGTTGCCAAGCTGCCAGAAAACTACGAGTTTCCTGAAATCTCAGGAAACATTTTTTCACCGAATCTTGATGATACTTTCAGGTAATGATGATCAGTACACCAATCCCACTTGGCTCACCAAATTTCGTTCTTCTAGGTTAAACCGTTCGTTGGTAGTAACCGTTTTCATTTTTAGGTTTCACTCTATTTTCTCCTATATGGATACATGTAGATTGAACTCTAAATCAAACACGGTTTGTGCTAGCTCTTTGAAACTTGGCACAATAAAGTAGTTCCAAGTTCTATCTCTACAGTGCATTTCTTATTGAAGTACCCCAACAGAGACTGAGGAAAATCAGTTTCATTGAAAGGGGTTGCCAAGCTGCCAAAAAACTACGAGTTTCCTGAAATCTCAGCACACATTTTCTCACCCATACTTGATGATACTTTCAGGTAATGATCAGTACACCAATCCCACTTGGCTCAAGAAATTTCGTTCTTCTAGGTTAAACCATTCGTTGGCAGTAACCATTTCCATTTTTATGTTTCACTCTGTTTTCTCCTATATGATTACATGTAGATTGATCATAAATCAAACACGGTTTGTGCTAGCTCTTTGAAACATGGCACAATAAAGTAGTTCCAAATTCTATCTCTATTTTTTTTTTCCTATTGAAGTCGCTTCAAGCAGAAACTGAGGAAAAACATTTTTATTGAAAGGGGGTGGCAAACTTCCCAAAAACTACGAGTTTCCTGAATTCTCAGCAAATATTTTTTCACCCAATCTTGATGATACTTTCAGGTAATGATCCGCACACCAATCAGACTTGGCTCACCAAATTTCGTTCTACCAGGATAAACCTTTCCTTGGCAGTAACCGTTTTCATTTTTAGGTTTCACTCTGTTTTCTCCTATATGGATACATGTAGATTGAACTCTAAATCAAACACGGGTTCTGCTAGCTCTTTGAAACTTGGCACAATAAAGTAGTTCCAAGTTGTGTCTCTATGATTTGTTTCCTATTGAAGTAGCCTCATGCAGAGACTGATGAAAAACAATTTTAATGAAAGGGGGTGGCAAACTTCCAAAAAACTACGAGTTTCCTCAAATCTCAACAAATATTTTTTCACCAAATCTTGATGATTCTTTCAGGTAATGATCAGTATACCAGTCCCAATTTGTTCACAAATTTCGTTCTTCTAAGTTAAACCGTTCCTTGGCAGTAACCTTTTTCATTTTTAGGTTTCACTCTGTTTTCTCCTATATGGATACATGTAGATTGAATTCTAAATCAAACATGGTTTGTGCTAGCTCTTTGAAACTTGGCACAATAAAGTAGTTCCAAGTTCTATCTCTACGGTTTGTTTCCTATTAAAGTAGCCCCAAGTAGAGACTGACGAAAACCACTTTCATTCAAAGGGGTTGCCAAGCTGTCAAAAAACTACGAGTTTCCTGAAATCTCAGCAAACATTTTTTCACTGAATCTTGATGATACTTTCAGGAAATGATAAGTACACCAATACCAATTGGCTGACCAAATTTCGTTCTTCTAGGTTAAATCGTTCGTTGGCAGTAACCGTTTTCATTTTTAGGTTTCACTCTGTTTTCTCCTATATGGATACATGTAGATGGAAATCTAAATCAAACAAGGTTTGTGCTAGCTCTAAGAAGGTTGGTCCAATAAATTGGTTCCAAGTTCTATCTCCACCTTGTGTTTCCTATTCAAGTAGCCCCAAGCAGAGACTGATGAAAATCACTTTCATTGAAAGCGGTTGCCAAGCTGCCAAAAAACTATGAGTTTCCTAAAATCTCAGCAAACATTTTTTCACCCAATCTTGATGATACTTTCAGGTAATGATCAGTACACGAATCCCACTTGGCTCACCAAATTTGGTTCTTCTAGGTTAAACCGTTCATTGCCTTAACAGTTTTCATTTTTAGGTTTCACTCTGTTTTCTCCTATATGGATAAATGTAGATTGATTTCTAAATGAAACACGGTTTGTTCTAGCTCTTTGATACTTGGCACAATAAAGTAGTTCCAAGTTCTATCTCTATGGTTTGTTTCGTATTGAAGTAGCCTCAAGCAGAGACTGACGAAAAACAATTTTATTGAAAGGGGGTGGCAAACTTCCCCAAAACTACGAGTTTCCTGAAATCTCAGCAAACATTTTTTTCAACCAATATTGATGATAGTTTCAGGTAATGATCAGTACACCAGTCCCACTTGGCTCACCAAATTTCGTTCTTCTAGGATTTACCGTTCATTGGCAGTAACCGTTTTCATTTTTAGGTTTCACCGTTTTCTCCTATATGGATACATATAGTTGGAACTCTAAATCAAGCACGGTTTTTGCTAGCTCTTTGAAACTTGGCACAATAAATTAGATCCAAGTTATATCTCTATTGTTTGTTTCCTACTGAAGTAGCCTCAAACAGAGTCTGAGGAGAATCACTTTCATTGAAAAGAGGTGCCAAGCTGCCAAAAACTACGAGTTTCCTGAAATCTCAGCAAACATTTTTTCACCCAATCTTGATGATACTTTCAGGTAATGATCAGTACACCAATCCCACTTGGCTCACCAAATTTAGTTCTTCCAGGATAAACCTTTCCTTGGCAGTAACCGTTTTCATTTTTAGGTTTCACTCTGTTTTCTCCTATATGGATACATGTAGATTGAACTCTAAATCAAACAAGGTTTGTGCAAGCTCCTTGAAACTTGGCACAATAAGGTAGTTCCAAGTTCTACCACTTCGGTGTGTTTCCTATTGAAGTAGTCCCAAGCAGAGACTGACGAAAATCACTTTCAATGAAAGGGGTTGTCAAGCTGCCAAAAAACTACCAGTTTCCTGAAATCTCAGCAAACATTTTTTTCACCCAATCTTGATGATACTTTCATGTAATGATCAGCACACCAATCCCACATATCTCACCAAATATCGTTCTTCTAGGTTAAACCGTTCGTTGGCAGTAACCGTTTTCATTTTTAGCTTTCACTCTGTTTTCTCTTATATGGATACATGTATTTGGAACTCTAAATCAAAAACGGTTTGTGCTAGCTCTTTGAAACTTTGAACAATAAAATAGTTCCAAGTTCTATCTCTATGGTTTGTTTCCTATTTAAGTATCCTCAAGCAGAGTCTGAAGAGAATCACTATCATTGAAAAGGGTTGCCAAGCTGCCAAAAGTCTATGAGTTTCCTGAAATCTCAGCAAACATTTTTTCACCCTATCTTGATGATACTTTCAGGTAATGATCAGTACACCAATCCCACTTGGCCCACCAAATTTCGTTCTTCTAGGTTAAACCGTTCGTTTGTTAGTAAACGTGTTCATTTTTAGGTTTCACACTGGTTTCTCCTATATGGATACATGTAGATTGAACTCTAAATCAAACACGGTTTGTGCTAGCTCTTTGAAACTTGGCACAATAAAGTAGTTCCAAGTTCTATCTCTATGGTTTGTTTCCTATTGACGTAGCCCCAAGCAGATTGACGAAAACCACTTTCATTGAAAGGGGTTGCAAAGCTGCCAGAAAAATACGAGTTTCCTGAAATCTCAGGAAATATTTTTTCAAACCAATCTTGATTATACTTTCAGGTAATGATGATCAGTACACCAATCCCACTTGGCTCAGCAAATTTCGTTCTTCTAGGTTAAACGTTCATTGGTAGTAACCATTTTCATTTTTAGTTTTCACTCTGTTTTCTACTATATGGATACATGTATATTGAACTCTAAATCAAACACCGTTTGTGCTTGCTCTTTGAATCTTGGCACAATAAAGTAGTTCGAAGTTCTATCACTATGGTTTGTTTCCTATTGAAGTAGCCTCAAGCAGAGTCTGAGGAGAGTCACTTTCATTGAAAAGGGTTGCCAAGCTGCCCAAGAACTATGAGTTTCCTGAAATCTCAGCAAACATTTTTTCACCCAATCTTGATGATACGTTCAGGTAATGATCAGTACACCAATCCCACTTGGCTCACCAAATTTCGTTCTTCCAGGTTAAACCGTTCGTTGGCAGTAACCGTTTTCATTTTTAGGTTTCACTCTGGTTTCTCCTATATGGTTACATGTAGATTGAACTCTAAATCAAACACGGTTTGTGCTAGCTCTTTGAAACTTGGCACAATAAAGTAGTTCCAATTTCTATCTCTATGGTTTGTTTCCTATTGAAGTAGCCTCAAGCAGAGACTGACGAAAAACAATTTCATTGAAAGGGGGTGGCAAACTTCCCAAAATCTACGAGTTTTCTGAAATCTCAGGAAACATTTTTTAACCCAAACTTGATGATACTTTCAGGTAATGATCAGTACAACAGTCCCACTTGGCTCACCAAATTTCGTTCTTCTAGGTTAAATCGTTCGTTGGTAGTAACCGTTTTCATTTTTAGGTTTCACTCTGGTTTCTCTTATATTGATACATGTATTTGGAATGCTAAATCAAACACGGTTTCTGATAGCTCTTTGAAACTTGGCACAATAAATTAGTTCCAAGTTATATCTCTATTGTTTGTTTTCTACTGAAATAGCCTCAAGCAGAGTCTGGGGAGAATCACTTTCATTGAAAAGGGTTGCCAAGCTGCCAAAAACTAGGAGTTTCCTGAAATCTCAGCAAACATTTTTTTCACCCAATCTTGATGATACTTACAGGTAATGTTCAGTACACCAATCCCACTTGGCTCACCAAATTTCGTTCTTCTAGGTTAAACCGTTCGTTGGCAGTACCGTTTTTAATTTTAGGTTTCACTCTGTTTTCTATTATATGGATACATGTAGATTGAACTCTAAATCAAACACGGATTCTGCTAGCTCTTTGAAACTTGGCACAAAAAAGTAGTTCCAAGTTCTATCTCTATGGTTTGTTTCCTATTGAAGTAGCCTCAAGCAGAGACAGACGAAAAACAATTTCATTGAAACGGGGTGGTAAACATCCCAAAATCTACGAGTTTTCTGAAATCTCACGAAACATTTTTTTTACCCAATCTTGATGATACTTTCAGGCAATGATCAGTACACCAATCCCACTTGGCTCACCAAACTTCGTTCTTGTAGGTTAAACCATTCGTTGGCAGTAACCGTTTACATGTTTAGGTTTCACTCTCGTTTCTCTTATATGGATACATGTAGTTGGAACGCTAAATCAAAAACGGTTTCTGCTAGCTCTTTGAAACTTGGCACAATAAATTAGTTCCAAGTTATATCTCTATTGTTTGTTTTCTACTGAAGTAGCCTCAAGCATAGTCTGAGGACAATCACTTTCATTGAAAAGGGTTGCCAAGCTGCCAAAAAACTACGAGTTTCCTGAAATCTCAGCAAACATTTTTTCACCCAATCTTCATGATACTTTCAGGTAATGTTCAGTACACCAATCCCACTTGGCTCACTAAATTTCGTTCTTCTAGGTTTAACCGATCTTGGCAGTAACCGTTTTCATTTTTAGGTTTCAGTCTGTTTTCAACTATATGGATACATGTAGATTGAACTCTAAATCAAACACCTTTAGTGCTAGCTCTTTGAAACTTGGCACAATAAAGTAGTTCCAAGTTCTATCTCTACGGTTTGTTACCTACTGAAGTAGCCCCAAGCAGAGTCTGAGGAGAAACACTGAAATTGCAAGGGGTTGCCAAGCTTCCAAAAAACTACGAGTTTTCTGAAATCTCAGGAAACATTTTTTCACCCAAACTTGATGATACTTTCAGGTAATGATCAGTACACCAATCCCACTTTGCTCACCAAATTTCATCCTTCTAGATTAAACAGTTCGCTGGTAGTAACCGTTTTCATTTTTAGGTTTCACTCTGTATTCTCCTATATGGATACATGTAGATTGAACTCCAAACCAAACACGGTTTGTCCTAGCTCTTTGAAACTTGGCACAATAAAGTAGTTCCAAGTTCTATCTCTACTGTTTGTTTTCTATTGAAGTAGCCCCAAGCAGAGACTGACGAAAACCACTTTCATTGAAAGGGGTTGCCAAGCTGCCAAAAAACTACGAGTTTCCTAAAATCTCAGCAAACATTTTTTCACCCAATCTTGATGACACTTTCAGGTAATGATCAGTACACCAATCCCACTTGGCTCACATAATTTCCTTCTTCTAGGTTAAACCATTTGTTGGCAGTAACCGTTTTCAATTTTAGGTTTCACTCTGTTTTCTCCTATATGGATACATGTATATTGAACTCTAAATCAAACACGGTTTCTGCTAGCTCTTTGAAACTTGGCACAATAAAGTAGTTCCAAGTTCTATCTCTATGGTTTGTTACCTATTGAAGTAGCCTCAGGCAGAGACTGAGTAGAATCACTTTCATTGAAAAGGGTTGCCAAGCTGCCAAAAAACTACGAGTTTCCTGAAAACTCAGCAAACATTTTTTAAACCAATCTTGATGATACTTTCAGTTAATGATCAGTACACCAATCCCACTTGGCTCACCAAATTTCGTTCTTCTAGGTTAACCAGTTCGTTGGCAGTAACCGTTTTCATTTTTATTTTTTCACTCTGGTTTGTCTTATATGGATACATGTAGATGGAACGCTAAATCAAACACGTTTTCTGCTAGCTCTTTGAAACTTGGCACAATAAATTAGTTCAAAGTTATATCTCCATGGTTTGTTTTCTACTTGTAGCATCAAGCAGAATCTGAGGAGAATCACTTTCATTGAAAAGGATTGCCAAGCTGCCAAAAAACTACAAGTTTCCTTAAATCTCAGCAAATATTTTTTCACCCAATCTTGATGATACTTACAGGTAATGATCAGTACACCAATCCCACTTGGCTCACCAAATTTCATTCTTCTAGTTTAAACCGTTCGTTGGCAGTTCCGTTTTTATTTTTAGGTTTCACTCTGTTTTCTCCAATATGGATACATGTAGATTGAACTCTAAATCAAACACGGTTTGTGCTAGCTCTTTGAAACTTTGCACAATAAAGTAGTTCCAAGTTCTATCTCTATGGTTTGTTTCCTATTGAAGTAGCCCCAAGCAGAAACTGAAGAAAAGCACTTTCATTGAAAGGGGTTGCCAAGCTTCCAAAAAACTACGAGTTTCCTGAAGTCTCTGCAAATATTTTTTCACCCAATCTTGATGATACTTTCAGGTAATGATCAGTACACCAATCCAATTGGCTCACCATATTTCGTTCTTCTTGGTTAAACCGTTCGTTGGCAGTAACCGTTTTCATTTTTATGCTTCACTCTGGTTTCTCATATATGGATACATGTAGTTGGAAAGCTAAATCAAATACGGTTTCTGCTAGATCTTTGAAGCTTGGCACAATAAATTAGTTCCAAGTTTTATCTCTATTTTTTGTTTTCTACTGAAGTAGCCTCAATCAGAGTCTGAGGAGAATCACTTGCATTGAAAAGGGTTGTCAAGCTGCCAAAAAACTACGAGTTTTCTGAAATCTCAGAAAACATTTTTTCACCCAATCTTGATGATACTTTCAGGTAATGATCAGCACACCAATCCCACTTTGCTCACCAAATTTCGTTCTTCAAGGTTAAACCGTTCGTTGTCAGTACCGTGTTTATATTTAGGTTTCACTCTGTTTTCTCCTATATGGATACATGTATATTGAACTCTAAATCAAACACGGTTTCTGCTAGCTCTTTGAAACTTGGCACAATAAAGTAGTTCCATGTTCTATCTCTATGGTTTGTTTTCTATTGAAGTAGCCTCAGGCAGAGACTGAGTAGAATCACTTTCATTGAAAAGGGTTGCCAAGCTGCCAAAAAACTACGAGTTTCCTGAAATCTCAGCAAACATTTTTTCACCCAATCTTGATGATACTTTCAGGTAATGATCAGTACACCAGTCGCACTTGGCTCACCAAATTTCGTTCTTCTAGTTTTATCCGATCGTTGGCAGTAACCGATTTCATTTTTAGGTTTCAATCTGTTTTCAACTATATGGATACATGTAGATTGAACTCTAAATCAAACACGGTTTGTGCTAGCTCTTTGAAACTTGGCACAATAAAGTAGTTCCAAGTTCTATCTCTACGGTTTGTTACCTACTGAAGTAGCCCCAAGCAGAGTCTGAGGAGAAACACTGAAATTGCAAGGGGTTGCCAAGCTTCCAAAAAACTACGAGATTTCTGAAATCTCAGGAAACATTTTTTCACCCAATCTTGATGATACTTTCAGGTAATGATCAGTACACCAATCCCACTTTGCTCACCAAATTTCGTCCTTCTAGATTAAACAGTTCGCTGGTAGTAACCGTTTTCATTTTTAGGTTTCACTCTGTTTTCTCCTATATGGATACATGTAGATTGAACTCCAAACCAAACACGGTTTCTGCTATCTCTTTGAAACTTGGCACAATAAAGTAGTTCCAAGTTATGTCTCTATTGTTTATTTCCTACTGAAGAAGGTCAAGCAGAGTCTGAGGAGCATCACTTTCATTGAAAAGGGTTGGCAAGCTGCCAAAAAACTACGAGTTTCCTGAAATCTCAGCAAACATTTTTTCACCCAATCTTGATGATACTTTCAGGTAATGATCAGTACACCATTCCCACTTGGCTCACCAAATTTCGTTCTTGTATGTTAAACCGTTCGTTGGCAGTAACCGTTTACATTTTTAGGTTTCACTCTGTGTTCTCTTATATGGATACATGTAGATTGAACTCTAAATCAAACACGGTTTGTGCTAGCTCTTTGAAACTTGGCACAATAAAGTTGTTCCAAGTTCTATCTCTACGGTTTGTTTCCTATTGAAGTAGCCCCAAGCAGAGACTGAGGAAAACCACTTTCATTGAAAGGGGCTGCCAAGCTGCCAAAAAACTACGAGTTTCCTGAAATCTCAGCAAACATTATTTCACCAAATCTTGATGATACTTTCACGTAATGATCAGTACACCAATCCCACTTGGCACACATAATTTCGTTCTTCTAGGTTAAACCGTTCATTGGCAGTAACTGTTTTCATTTTTAGGTTTCACTCTGGTTTCTCTTATATGGTTACATGTAGATTGAACTCTAAATCAAACACGGATTCTGCTAGCTCTTTGAAACTTGGCACAAGAATTTAGTTCCAAGTTATATCTCTATTGTTTGTTTTCTACTGAAGTAGCCTCAAGCAGAGTCTGAGGAGAATCACTTTCATTGAAAAGATTTGCCAAGCTGTCAAAAAACTACGAGTTTCCTGAAATCTCAGGAAACATTTTTTCACCCAATCTTGATGGTACTTACAGGTAATGATCAGTACACCAATCCCACTTGGCTCACCAAATTTTATTGTTCTAGGTTAAACCGTTCGCTGGCAGTAACTGTTTTAAATTTTACGTTTCACTCTGTTCTCTCCTATATGGATCCATGTAGATTGAACTTTAAATCAAGTACGGTTTGTGCTAGCTCTCTGCAACTTGGCACAATAAAGTAGTTCCAAGTTCTATCTCTATGGTTTGTTACCTATTGAAGTAGCCTCAGGCAGAGACTGAGTAGAATCACTTTCATTGAAAAGGGTTGCCAAGCTGCCAAAAAACTACGAGTTTCCTGAAAACTCAGCAAACATTTTTTAAACCAATCTTGATGATACTTTCAGTTAATGATCAGTACACCAATCCCACTTGGCTCACCAAATTTCGTTCTTCTAGGTTAACCAGTTCGTTGGCAGTAACCGTTTTCATTTTTATTTTTCACTCTGGTTTGTCTTATATGGATACATGTAGATGGAACGCTAAATCAAACACGTTTTCTGCTAGCTCTTTGAAACTTGGCACAATAAATTAGTTCAAAGTTATATCTCCATGGTTTGTTTTCTACTTGTAGCATCAAGCAGAATCTGAGGAGAATCACTTTCATTGAAAAGGATTGCCAAGCTGCCAAAAAACTACAAGTTTCCTTAAATCTCAGCAAATATTTTTTCACCCAATCTTGATGATACTTACAGGTAATGATCAGTACACCAATCCCACTTGGCTCACCAAATTTCATTCTTCTAGTTTAAACCGTTCGTTGGCAGTTCCGTTTTTATTTTTAGGTTTCACTCTGTTTTCTCCAATATGGATACATGTAGATTGAACTCTAAATCAAACACGGTTTGTGCTAGCTCTTTGAAACTTTGCACAATAAAGTAGTTCCAAGTTCTATCTCTATGGTTTGTTTCCTATTGAAGTAGCCCCAAGCAGAAACTGAAGAAAAGCACTTTCATTGAAAGGGGTTGCCAAGCTTCCAAAAAACTACGAGTTTCCTGAAGTCTCTGCAAATATTTTTTCACCCAATCTTGATGATACTTTCTGGTAATGATAAGTACACCAATCCAATTGGCTCACCATATTTCGTTCTTCTTGGTTAAACCGTTCGTTGGCAGTAACTGTTTTCATTTTTATGCTTCACTCTGGTTTCTCATATATGGATACATGTAGTTGGAAAGCTAAATCAAATACGGTTTCTGCTAGATCTTTGAAGCTTGGCACAATAAATTAGTTCCAAGTTTTATCTCTATTTTTTGTTTTCTACTGAAGTAGCCTCAATCAGAGTCTGAGGAGAATCACTTGCATTGAAAAGGGTTGTCAAGCTGCCAAAAAACTACGAGTTTTCTGAAATCTCAGAAAACATTTTTTCACCCAATCTTGATGATACTTTCAGGTAATGATCAGCACACCAATCCCACTTTGCTCACCAAATTTCGTTCTTCAAGGTTAAACCGTTCGTTGTCAGTACCGTGTTTATATTTAGGTTTCACTCTGTTTTCTCCTATATGGATACATGTATATTGAACTCTAAATCAAACACGGTTTCTGCTAGCTCTTTGAAACTTGGCACAATAAAGTAGTTCCATGTTCTATCTCTATGGTTTGTTTTCTATTGAAGTAGCCTCAGGCAGAGACTGAGTAGAATCAGTTTCATTGAAAAGGGTTGCCAAGCTGCCAAAAAACTACGAGTTTCCTGAAATCTCAGCAAACATTTTTTCACCCAATCTTGATGATACTTTCAGGTAATGATCAGTACACCAGTCGCACTTGGCTCACCAAATTTCGTTCTTCTAGTTTTATCCGATCGTTGGCAGTAACCGATTTCATTTTTAGGTTTCAATCTGTTTTCAACTATATGGATACATGTAGATTGAACTCTAAATCAAACACGGTTTGTGCTAGCTCTTTGAAACTTGGCACAATAAAGTAGTTCCAAGTTCTATCTCTACGGTTTGTTACCTACTGAAGTAGCCCCAAGCAGAGTCTGAGGAGAAACACTGAAATTGCAAGGGGTTGCCAAGCTTCCAAAAAACTACGAGATTTCTGAAATCTCAGGAAACATTTTTTCACCCAATCTTGATGATACTTTCAGGTAATGATCAGTACACCAATCCCACTTTGCTCACCAAATTTCGTCCTTCTAGATTAAACAGTTCGCTGGTAGTAACCGTTTTCATTTTTAGGTTTCACTCTGTTTTCTCCTATATGGATACATGTAGATTGAACTCCAAACCAAACACGGTTTCTGCTATCTCTTTGAAACTTGGCACAATAAAGTAGTTCCAAGTTATGTCTCTATTGTTTATTTCCTACTGAAGAAGGTCAAGCAGAGTCTGAGGAGCATCACTTTCATTGAAAAGGGTTGGCAAGCTGCCAAAAAACTACGAGTTTCCTGAAATCTCAGCAAACATTTTTTCACCCAATCTTGATGATACTTTCAGGTAATGATCAGTACACCATTCCCACTTGGCTCACCAAATTTCGTTCTTGTATGTTAAACCGTTCGTTGGCAGTAACCGTTTACATTTTTAGGTTTCACTCTGTGTTCTCTTATATGGATACATGTAGATTGAACTCTAAATCAAACACGGTTTGTGCTAGCTCTTTGAAACTTGGCACAATAAAGTTGTTCCAAGTTCTATCTCTACGGTTTGTTTCCTATTGAAGTAGCCCCAAGCAGAGACTGAGGAAAACCACTTTCATTGAAAGGGGCTGCCAAGCTGCCAAAAAACTACGAGTTTCCTGAAATCTCAGCAAACATTATTTCACCAAATCTTGATGATACTTTCACGTAATGATCAGTACACCAATCCCACTTGGCACACATAATTTCGTTCTTCTAGGTTAAACCGTTCATTGGCAGTAACTGTTTTCATTTTTAGGTTTCACTCTGGTTTCTCTTATATGGTTACATGTAGATTGAACTCTAAATCAAACACGGATTCTGCTAGCTCTTTGAAACTTGGCACAAGAATTTAGTTCCAAGTTATATCTCTATTGTTTGTTTTCTACTGAAGTAGCCTCAAGCAGAGTCTGAGGAGAATCACTTTCATTGAAAAGATTTGCCAAGCTGTCAAAAAACTACGAGTTTCCTGAAATCTCAGGAAACATTTTTTCACCCAATCTTGATGGTACTTACAGGTAATGATCAGTACACCAATCCCACTTGGCTCACCAAATTTTATTGTTCTAGGTTAAACCGTTCGCTGGCAGTAACTGTTTTAAATTTTACGTTTCACTCTGTTCTCTCCTATATGGATCCATGTAGATTGAACTTTAAATCAAGTACGGTTTGTGCTAGCTCTCTGCAACTTGGCACAATAAAGTAGTTCCAAGTTCTATCTCTATGGTTTGTTACCTATTGAAGTAGCCTCAGGCAGAGACTGAGTAGAATCACTTTCATTGAAAAGGGTTGCCAAGCTGCCAAAAAACTACGAGTTTCCTGAAAACTCAGCAAACATTTTTTAAACCAATCTTGATGATACTTTCAGTTAATGATCAGTACACCAATCCCACTTGGCTCACCAAATTTCGTTCTTCTAGGTTAACCAGTTCGTTGGCAGTAACCGTTTTCATTTTTATTTTTCACTCTGGTTTGTCTTATATGGATACATGTAGATGGAACGCTAAATCAAACACGTTTTCTGCTAGCTCTTTGAAACTTGGCACAATAAATTAGTTCAAAGTTATATCTCCATGGTTTGTTTTCTACTTGTAGCATCAAGCAGAATCTGAGGAGAATCACTTTCATTGAAAAGGATTGCCAAGCTGCCAAAAAACTACAAGTTTCCTTAAATCTCAGCAAATATTTTTTCACCCAATCTTGATGATACTTACAGGTAATGATCAGTACACCAATCCCACTTGGCTCACCAAATTTCATTCTTCTAGTTTAAACCGTTCGTTGGCAGTTCCGTTTTTATTTTTAGGTTTCACTCTGTTTTCTCCAATATGGATACATGTAGATTGAACTCTAAATCAAACACGGTTTGTGCTAGCTCTTTGAAACTTTGCACAATAAAGTAGTTCCAAGTTCTATCTCTATGGTTTGTTTCCTATTGAAGTAGCCCCAAGCAGAAACTGAAGAAAAGCACTTTCATTGAAAGGGGTTGCCAAGCTTCCAAAAAACTACGAGTTTCCTGAAGTCTCTGCAAATATTTTTTCACCCAATCTTGATGATACTTTCTGGTAATGATAAGTACACCAATCCAATTGGCTCACCATATTTCGTTCTTCTTGGTTAAACCGTTCGTTGGCAGTAACTGTTTTCATTTTTATGCTTCACTCTGGTTTCTCATATATGGATACATGTAGTTGGAAAGCTAAATCAAATACGGTTTCTGCTAGATCTTTGAAGCTTGGCACAATAAATTAGTTCCAAGTTTTATCTCTATTTTTTGTTTTCTACTGAAGTAGCCTCAATCAGAGTCTGAGGAGAATCACTTGCATTGAAAAGGGTTGTCAAGCTGCCAAAAAACTACGAGTTTTCTGAAATCTCAGAAAACATTTTTTCACCCAATCTTGATGATACTTTCAGGTAATGATCAGCACACCAATCCCACTTTGCTCACCAAATTTCGTTCTTCAAGGTTAAACCGTTCGTTGTCAGTACCGTGTTTATATTTAGGTTTCACTCTGTTTTCTCCTATATGGATACATGTATATTGAACTCTAAATCAAACACGGTTTCTGCTAGCTCTTTGAAACTTGGCACAATAAAGTAGTTCCATGTTCTATCTCTATGGTTTGTTTTCTATTGAAGTAGCCTCAGGCAGAGACTGAGTAGAATCAGTTTCATTGAAAAGGGTTGCCAAGCTGCCAAAAAACTACGAGTTTCCTGAAATCTCAGCAAACATTTTTTCACCCAATCTTGATGATACTTTCAGGTAATGATCAGTACACCAGTCGCACTTGGCTCACCAAATTTCGTTCTTCTAGTTTTATCCGATCGTTGGCAGTAACCGATTTCATTTTTAGGTTTCAATCTGTTTTCAACTATATGGATACATGTAGATTGAACTCTAAATCAAACACGGTTTGTGCTAGCTCTTTGAAACTTGGCACAATAAAGTAGTTCCAAGTTCTATCTCTATGGTTTGTTACCTACTGAAGTAGCCCCAAGCAGAGTCTGAGGAGAAACACTGAAATTGCAAGGGGTTGCCAAGCTTCCAAAAAACTACGAGATTTATGAAATCTCAGGAAACATTTTTTCACCCAATCTTGATGATACTTTCAGGTAATGATCAGTACACCAATCCCACTTTGCTCACCAAATTTCGTCCTTCTAGATTAAACAGTTCGCTGGTAGTAACCGTTTTCATTTTTAGGTTTCACTCTGTTTTCTCCTATATGGATACATGTAGATTGAACTCCAAACCAAACACGGTTTCTGCTATCTCTTTGAAACTTGGCACAATAAAGTAGTTCCAAGTTATGTCTCTATTGTTTATTTCCTACTGAAGAAGGTCAAGCAGAGTCTGAGGAGCATCACTTTCATTGAAAAGGGTTGGCAAGCTGCCAAAAAACTACGAGTTTCCTGAAATCTCAGCAAACATTTTTTCACCCAATCTTGATGATACTTTCAGGTAATGATCAGTACACCATTCCCACTTGGCTCACCAAATTTCGTTCTTGTATGTTAAACCGTTCGTTGGCAGTAACCGTTTACATTTTTAGTTTTCACTCTGTGTTCTCTTATATGGATACATGTAGATTGAACTCTAAATCAAACACGGTTTGTGCTAGCTCTTTGAAACTTGGCACAATAAAGTTGTTCCAAGTTCTATCTCTACGGTTTGTTTCCTATTGAAGTAGCCCCAAGCAGAGACTGAGGAAAACCACTTTCATTGAAAGGGGCTGCCAAGCTGCCAAAAAACTACGAGTATCCTGAAATCTCAGCAAACATTATTTCACCAAATCTTGATGATACTTTCACGTAATGATCAGTACACCAATCCCACTTGGCACACATAATTTCGTTCTTCTAGGTTAAACCGTTCATTGGCAGTAACTGTTTTCATTTTTAGGTTTCACTCTGGTTTCTCTTATATGGTTACATGTAGATTGAACTCTAAATCAAACACGGATTCTGCTAGCTCTTTGAAACTTGGCACAAGAATTTAGTTCCAAGTTATATCTCTATTGTTTGTTTTCTACTGAAGTAGCCTCAAGCAGAGTCTGAGGAGAATCACTTTCATTGAAAAGATTTGCCAAGCTGTCAAAAAACTACGAGTTTCCTGAAATCTCAGGAAACATTTTTTCACCCAATCTTGATGGTACTTACAGGTAATGATCAGTACACCAATCCCACTTGGCTCACCAAATTTTATTGTTCTAGGTTAAACCGTTCGCTGGCAGTAACTGTTTTAAATTTTACGTTTCACTCTGTTCTCTCCTATATGGATCCATGTAGATTGAACTCTAAATCAAGCACGGTTTGTGCTAGCTCTCTGCAACTTGGCACAATAAAGTAGTTCCAAGTTCTATCTCTATGGTTTGTTACCTATTGAAGTAGCCTCAGGCAGAGACTGAGTAGAATCACTTTCATTGAAAAGGGTTGCCAAGCTGCCAAAAAACTACGAGTTTCCTGAAAACTCAGCAAACATTTTTTAAACCAATCTTGATGATACTTTCAGTTAATGATCAGTACACCAATCCCACTTGGCTCACCAAATTTCGTTCTTCTAGGTTAACCAGTTCGTTGGCAGTAACCGTTTTCATTTTTATTTTTCACTCTGGTTTGTCTTATATGGATACATGTAGATGGAACGCTAAATCAAACACGTTTTCTGCTAGCTCTTTGAAACTTGGCACAATAAATTAGTTCAAAGTTATATCTCCATGGTTTGTTTTCTACTTGTAGCATCAAGCAGAATCTGAGGAGAATCACTTTCATTGAAAAGGATTGCCAAGCTGCCAAAAAACTACAAGTTTCCTTAAATCTCAGCAAATATTTTTTCACCCAATCTTGATGATACTTACAGGTAATGATCAGTACACCAATCCCACTTGGCTCACCAAATTTCATTCTTCTAGTTTAAACCGTTCGTTGGCAGTTCCGTTTTTATTTTTAGGTTTCACTCTGTTTTCTCCAATATGGATACATGTAGATTGAACTCTAAATCAAACACGGTTTGTGCTAGCTCTTTGAAACTTTGCACAATAAAGTAGTTCCAAGTTCTATCTCTATGGTTTGTTTCCTATTGAAGTAGCCCCAAGCAGAAACTGAAGAAAAGCACTTTCATTGAAAGGGGTTGCCAAGCTTCCAAAAAACTACGAGTTTCCTGAAGTCTCTGCAAATATTTTTTCACCCAATCTTGATGATACTTTCTGGTAATGATAAGTACACCAATCCAATTGGCTCACCATATTTCGTTCTTCTTGGTTAAACCGTTCGTTGGCAGTAACTGTTTTCATTTTTATGCTTCACTCTGGTTTCTCATATATGGATACATGTAGTTGGAAAGCTAAATCAAATACGGTTTCTGCTAGATCTTTGAAGCTTGGCACAATAAATTAGTTCCAAGTTTTATCTCTATTTTTTGTTTTCTACTGAAGTAGCCTCAATCAGAGTCTGAGGAGAATCACTTGCATTGAAAAGGGTTGTCAAGCTGCCAAAAAACTACGAGTTTTCTGAAATCTCAGAAAACATTTTTTCACCCAATCTTGATGATACTTTCAGGTAATGATCAGCACACCAATCCCACTTTGCTCACCAAATTTCGTTCTTCAAGGTTAAACCGTTCGTTGTCAGTACCGTGTTTATATTTAGGTTTCACTCTGTTTTCTCCTATATGGATACATGTATATTGAACTCTAAATCAAACACGGTTTCTGCTAGCTCTTTGAAACTTGGCACAATAAAGTAGTTCCATGTTCTATCTCTATGGTTTGTTTTCTATTGAAGTAGCCTCAGGCAGAGACTGAGTAGAATCAGTTTCATTGAAAAGGGTTGCCAAGCTGCCAAAAAACTACGAGTTTCCTGAAATCTCAGCAAACATTTTTTCACCCAATCTTGATGATACTTTCAGGTAATGATCAGTACACCAGTCGCACTTGGCTCACCAAATTTCGTTCTTCTAGTTTTATCCGATCGTTGGCAGTAACCGATTTCATTTTTAGGTTTCAATCTGTTTTCAACTATATGGATACATGTAGATTGAACTCTAAATCAAACACGGTTTGTGCTAGCTCTTTGAAACTTGGCACAATAAAGTAGTTCCAAGTTCTATCTCTATGGTTTGTTACCTACTGAAGTAGCCCCAAGCAGAGTCTGAGGAGAAACACTGAAATTGCAAGGGGTTGCCAAGCTTCCAAAAAACTACGAGATTTCTGAAATCTCAGGAAACATTTTTTCACCCAATCTTGATGATACTTTCAGGTAATGATCAGTACACCAATCCCACTTTGCTCACCAAATTTCGTCCTTCTAGATTAAACAGTTCGCTGGTAGTAACCGTTTTCATTTTTAGGTTTCACTCTGTTTTCTCCTATATGGATACATGTAGATTGAACTCCAAACCAAACACGGTTTCTGCTATCTCTTTGAAACTTGGCACAATAAAGTAGTTCCAAGTTATGTCTCTATTGTTTATTTCCTACTGAAGAAGGTCAAGCAGAGTCTGAGGAGCATCACTTTCATTGAAAAGGGTTGGCAAGCTGCCAAAAAACTACGAGTTTCCTGAAATCTCAGCAAACATTTTTTCACCCAATCTTGATGATACTTTCAGGTAATGATCAGTACACCATTCCCACTTGGCTCACCAAATTTCGTTCTTGTATGTTAAACCGTTCGTTGGCAGTAACCGTTTACATTTTTAGTTTTCACTCTGTGTTCTCTTATATGGATACATGTAGATTGAACTCTAAATCAAACACGGTTTGTGCTAGCTCTTTGAAACTTGGCACAATAAAGTTGTTCCAAGTTCTATCTCTACGGTTTGTTTCCTATTGAAGTAGCCCCAAGCAGAGACTGAGGAAAACCACTTTCATTGAAAGGGGCTGCCAAGCTGCCAAAAAACTACGAGTTTCCTGAAATCTCAGCAAACATTATTTCACCAAATCTTGATGATACTTTCACGTAATGATCAGTACACCAATCCCACTTGGCACACATAATTTCGTTCTTCTAGGTTAAACCGTTCATTGGCAGTAACTGTTTTCATTTTTAGGTTTCACTCTGGTTTCTCTTATATGGTTACATGTAGATTGAACTCTAAATCAAACACGGATTCTGCTAGCTCTTTGAAACTTGGCACAAGAATTTAGTTCCAAGTTATATCTCTATTGTTTGTTTTCTACTGAAGTAGCCTCAAGCAGAGTCTGAGGAGAATCACTTTCATTGAAAAGATTTGCCAAGCTGTCAAAAAACTACGAGTTTCCTGAAATCTCAGGAAACATTTTTTCACCCAATCTTGATGGTACTTACAGGTAATGATCAGTACACCAATCCCACTTGGCTCACCAAATTTTATTGTTCTAGGTTAAACCGTTCGCTGGCAGTAACTGTTTTAAATTTTACGTTTCACTCTGTTCTCTCCTATATGGATCCATGTAGATTGAACTCTAAATCAAGCACGGTTTGTGCTAGCTCTCTGCAACTTGGCACAATAAAGTAGTTCCAAGTTCTATCTCTATGGTTTGTTACCTATTGAAGTAGCCTCAGGCAGAGACTGAGTAGAATCACTTTCATTGAAAAGGGTTGCCAAGCTGCCAAAAAACTACGAGTTTCCTGAAAACTCAGCAAACATTTTTTAAACCAATCTTGATGATACTTTCAGTTAATGATCAGTACACCAATCCTGTTGAGAGCCACAGCCAAAGGGGCCCCAGCAAACTTCCAGCTGCCAGCAAACTTCCAGCTGCCGGCTGATGATTGGCTCACAGTGGCCCCAGCAACATCTAGCTGATTGGCTCCTCTGCGGTGATGTTCATTGGGCTGTTTCCCTGCCCTTCAAGCTGCCAGCTGATGATTGGCTCACAGTGGCCCCAGCAACATCTAGCTGATTGGCTCCTCTGCAGTCATGTTCATTGGGCTGTTTCCCTGCCCTTCAGACTGCCAGCTGATGATTGGCTCACAGTGGCCCCAGCAACATCTAGCTGATTGGCTCCTCTGCGGTCATGTTCATTGGGCTGTTTCCCTGCCCTTCAGACTATGGAACTGCTCATTGGGGGACTTCTTTGGCTCCGCCCACGCGACCTAGCCAATCGGCCTCAAGAGCAGGAGGATTGTGGGAGGTGGTTGTTGGTGTGTGGGAGAGGTGTGGAAGCCGGTGGTGGCAGTTGGGCTCTGAGGGTTTTTCCTGAGGAGCTGTTTTGTTTGGCGTTTGTAGTTTTAAAAATAAAGTTTGTTTCTTTTGACAAGTGGCTCCTGAATTGTGCCCAGTCAGACTGCGGCATTTGGTGGCTCGCACGGGGAGCGACTGAGGGTAAGTAAACTGCTCGCCCCTGAGGGCAGGGCGAGAGGATGGGTAGCCATTCTAAGTTTACTCTTTTGTTTTGCTTCATTTTTGTTTTAAGTTGCCTATCCCTGGAGATGAGTGAGACGGAAGAAAAACCGCTCACATTTGAGGAAAAACTATTTGCGTTTGAGGAACAGATAGGGAGAAAGGTCGGATGGACATTTCAGTCCCTGGAGATGAGTGAGACGGAAGAAAAACCGCTCACAACTGAGGAAAAACTATTTGCGTCTGAGGAACAGATAGGGAGAAAGGACGGATGCACATGTCAGGAGGATAGAAAGGCTATAATGAAATTTTGTTGTTCCATTTTTATTGGATTCTGTCTCGGTTTGGTTTGGTGTTATCTTGCTGGGTTGTATTATAGTAGAAATACGGGATCAGCAATTAGTAAAAAACAAACCGAAAGAGTGTTAAGTAAATTGTTAGACGAAGGAGGCATCTCAGTAAAATCAAGAATACTCAGGGCATACGTTGATACAATACAAAAATATAGCCCATGGCTTTTTAAGGAGGAGTTGTTAGATATATCACAATGGAACCATCATGGTGAAGATTTAAAAAGAATAGAAAAGTACAACCCAGGGACTCTGCCAGTTGGCACATTGACATTGTGGGCGAACGTATCTGGTTTGCTTAGTCCAAAGCCTTCAGATCAGACAAAGGTAGAGGAAGGAGAAGACATATTGATTCAAGTAAAAGAGGTCTCTCAAGTTAGTCAGAATGAGGAAAAGATTCAAGTACAAGAGAAGGTCTTTCAAGCTAGTGAGACAGAGGAAGGAAGTTTAGAGCAGAAAAAGCCATCAGGGGAAAAGTTACAACAGGAGACTGCTAATAACACCTTTCTATCAGAGAGCGAAAGTCTCCAACCAACAGCACCACCTCTACAGGAGACTGCTACTAACAGCATTCTATCACCAGAGGGCATAAGGGTCCAATCAACAGCACCACCTCCATATGCTAAGAGACTCCCAACCCCCGCAGTTGATAGTTGGGATCCTGAGACAGGATCTCAAGTATGCCCTGTATTTGAGGTAGGAGGGCAGCGAATTCACCAGGGTTTATTTTACAAAACAGTGAAGGAGCTAAAAGAGGCTGTAACAACCTATGGTCCTCAAGCACCCTTCACTGTAAGCTTGATAGAATCCATTACCAACTTAAACATGACGCCAGCAGATTGGGCTAATATGTGTAAAGCTGTGCTAACTGGAGGACAATACCTGTTATGGAAGGTTGCTAATGAGGAATTTTGCAAGGAGACAGCTATAGGAAATGCAGCAGCTGGTTATCCTCAGAGAAATCTAGATATGTTGTTAGGAAAGGGACCTTATGAGGATCGGCAGCAACAACTTGCATATGATCCTGGTGTATACGCACAAATTGCTATAGATGCACTTAAGGCATGGAAGACTTTACAAGGACATGGAGGTTTACAAGGTCAATTATCTAAGATAATACAAGGAGCTAATGAACCTTATGCTGAATTTGTAGATAGGCTTATTCAAACAGCTACCAGAGTTTTTGGGAATACAGAACAAGCAATGCCATTAATAAAACAACTGGCTTATGACCAAGCGAATCGTTGGTGCAGAGATATCATTAGACCATGGAAACAGGAAGATTTAAACAAATATATTAAATTGTGTAGAGACATTAATGAACAAGAGCAAGTCATGGCAGCTGCAGTAAAACAGGCTTTAGATGCCAGAGACATTAATGAACAAGGGCAAATTGTTGCAGCTGCAGTAAAACAGGCTTTAGATGCCAGAGACATTAATGAACAAGGGCAAATTGTGGCAGCTGCAGTAAAACAGGCTTTAGATGCCGGGCTAAGAACATGCTACAATTGTCAACAAGCAGGACATTTTAAAAGGAATTGCCCCATAGGAGGAGGGTTTAACAATACTAGGTATCAAAGGAATAGAATACCGGGTATTTGCCCACGATGCCGTAGAGGGAGACATTGGGCTAATGAATGCCGTTCTCAAACCACCATAGAGGGTACTCCATTATCAAAAAACGAACAAGGACAAGGTTTTTATCCACAATATCGTGGACAAAGGCATCGGGTTCCGTTGCCAAAAAACGGACAGGGGGCCCCAATGCTCCGGGGCCCCAAACCACAAATATACGGAGCTCTGGAGGAACCCAGCAACCCCAGCAACCCCATCAGGGTAGTGCCCAGGGCATCAGATCCCTCATCAGACAGACTAGAGGGAGCGCAGGGTTGGACATCTGCGCCTCCGTCAAATCAGTACTAACTCCAGAGATGGGAGTTCAAATCATTCCCACAGGGGTGAAAGGACCTCTTCCCAAAGGAACAGTAGGCTTATTATTGGGACGCAGCTCTTCTACTCTAAAAGGACTTTTGATAAGTCCTGGGGTAATTGATCCCGATTATGAAGGTGAAATAAAAATTATAGCCAGTTCTCCAAAGGGTATATCAGTAATTTCACCAGGAGATAGAATAGCACAATTACTAATAATACCAAGCCTACATGATAAATTTTCCAGTCATGTTGTAGAAAGAGGTTCCAAGGGATTAGGCTCCACAGGTGTAGATTGGGCTATGCTTTCTTTAAATTTAGATTCTCGCCCCATGCTAAAACTAAATATTCAAGGACATGAATTTAATGGGCTACTGGATACAGGTGCAGACCTTAGCATTATCTCTCGTCAAGAATGGCCAAAACATTGGCCATTACAACAAGCCACTCAAACGCTTCGAGGCCTAGGAGTGGCGAATAATCCCGATAAAAGTGCAATGGTATTAGATTGGAAGGATCCTGAAGGATGTGAAGGAACTATACAGCCATATGTATTGGATCATCTTCCTATAAATTTATGGGGACGAGATGTCTTAGATCAATTAGGTTTAACATTAACAAATAATATCAATCAAAATGCACCCACTATTATGGCTAGACAAGGTACTTTGGAAAGATATTCTAACAGGACAATGGAAAGGTCCTGACCCAGTAATTGTCTGGAGTCGGGGGTCTGTTTGTGTGTTTCCACAGGGAGAACAGCAGCCGATTTGGATTCCAGAGAGATTAACTAAAGCAATTTCTACAGACCAAAAAGAAGATGATTTGGCTCAAATCCATAACAGCTGATATCCAAAACTCCAATTTGGCTATCCTTACATCTGCGACAGAACCAGGATGCTTTTTTCAATATCTATTTTATTATTGCCCTTTCCCATATCATGAAGTTCTATTTTGTTTTTTGAGCTCATACAGACCTAGGTTAATGTTTTGCTGATCAGTTCTATATATATTTTTTTTACTATAGAGTTGTTAAACATTGCAATGGAGATTTCACCTGTAAAAAGTTATAAGGCCTTTACCATTATGTTATGTGTTGTATGTATTATGTGTGCACACTTGTGTTTTGTGTTATGTGTTTGAATGTACATATGTCCATATATCATATATGATGAGCGCTCATAAAAAAAAAAAAAAAAGGATCCAAAAATTTAAATTGGGTAAATAACTGTTAAGAATTGTTTTAATATGTAAACAAAAAAAGGTTAACAGATCTGTTTGTTTACTTTCACCTATCCTTTTCATTATATTTAATAATTCTTTTCAAGATAATGTAAATTGTTAAGAAAATTGTTTTCTTTTAGTGCCTTCTAGAATGTTACACAATTATTAATATTAACCATTATTGCCAGAATTTCTATCTTCATCCCAGTGCCAGTGAAGAATTGTTAAGAAAATTGTTTTCTTTTAGTACCTTCTAGAATGTTATATAATTTTTTCTTTAGCCATTATTGCCAGAATTCCTATCTTCATCCCTGTGCCGGTGAAGACAAAGATAAAACTAATCTACAGTTTCTGCAATAGCCATCACTGAACCGCTTACAGAACTTGCCTAAACTATGTGTCACTTGTATGCATTGTAAACTCACTTGTATGCATTGTGAACTATCTGTTGGTGCAGCGACTTGTGGTAGTGTTGGAGTATTGATTTGGTATATCTTCCTCCCTTCTGCTTGTAATGATCGTTCAGCTATTTGGGGGCCAACAGAGGTGAGGCAAAGAACCTCACCCCCCCCGCTGGTACCTCTCCACAGGTGTGGCTGTATACTGGACCGGTAGTCAATGACGGGTAAGATCCAATTACAATGGTACCAACCTAAGACAGGAGGCTGACGCCCTGAGGTCAGCTCATCCGAAGACGGGTAAGGACCATATGTAGTATTGGACAACCTAAGGCAGGCACGGTCCCTAAGCCACATGCTTGTTGTTTAAACAGAGAGGGGGAGATGTTGAGAGCCACAGCCAAAGGGGCCCCAGCAAACTTCCAGCTGCCAGCAAACTTCCAGCTGCCGGCTGATGATTGGCTCACAGTGGCCCCAGCAACATCTAGCTGATTGGCTCCTCTGCGGTGATGTTCATTGGGCTGTTTCCCTGCCCTTCAAGCTGCCAGCTGATGATTGGCTCACAGTGGCCCCAGCAACATCTAGCTGATTGGCTCCTCTGCAGTCATGTTCATTGGGCTGTTTCCCTGCCCTTCAGACTGCCAGCTGATGATTGGCTCACAGTGGCCCCAGCAACATCTAGCTGATTGGCTCCTCTGCGGTCATGTTCATTGGGCTGTTTCCCTGCCCTTCAGACTATGGAACTGCTCATTGGGGGACTTCTTTGGCTCCGCCCACGCGACCTAGCCAATCGGCCTCAAGAGCAGGAGGATTGTGGGAGGTGGTTGTTGGTGTGTGGGAGAGGTGTGGAAGCCGGTGGTGGCAGTTGGGCTCTGAGGGTTTTTCCTGAGGAGCTGTTTTGTTTGGCGTTTGTAGTTTTAAAAATAAAGTTTGTTTCTTTTGACAAGTGGCTCCTGAATTGTGCCCAGTCAGACTGCGGCACAATCCCACTTGGCTCACCAAATTTCGTTCTTCTAGGTTAACCAGTTCGTTGGCAGTAACCGTTTTCATTTTTATTTTTCACTCTGGTTTGTCTTATATGGATACATGTAGATGGAACGCTAAATCAAACACGTTTTCTGCTAGCTCTTTGAAACTTGGCACAATAAATTAGTTCAAAGTTATATCTCCATGGTTTGTTTTCTACTT